>NW_010249532.1:41628-69853 GCF_000690775.1 Eurypyga helias
GCTAAATGCATTTCCTGGCACCATACCAGGCCAACGAATCGTGTTGATATTGGGGAAACCATGATCATTTAAACAGAGGATCTCACTGATATTTTGTAAACAAAGATAAAAATCTTATGAGAAGTAGATGGAGCAGACAGCTTCAAATTTTAAAAAGACGACTGTCTGTAGAAACAATATTTTGTAATATAGGTCACTGACTTCAGGCTTCAGACTGCAGGTGCAAAATTACAGTGGTTACATTAAAAAATGCATTTAAATATGAGTTGCTGCAGGTAAACTGATCCAGTTGCCATGTCTTAAGGCCTTGTGATAGTCATGAACTACAGAGACACAGGGTGATCTATAGCCTGGGCCTCTGGAGCAAGAAGATCACTAGCTCTTTTGCCAACTTAAGCTCTAGCTTCAGCATATGATCAACATTAAGAGCTGCTGTGCCCTGGTGCCTGTCTCTTATTGCAAGGCCCCAAATTCTTGCATCTAAGAGGTTCAAATTTGGAGCAATTCCTCTGGCATCTGAGGGAACAGGCAACTTTAAAAAATAATGAAAGAGTGGAAACAAGATAAGCACTTCTTGCATCTTTCAAAGAGTTGATGAGATGAGGGTCTTGATAGGAAAGCCAAAGAAGAAGGTGATTGCAGTTCATATGACTGGTATAATATGGGTATAAACTCATTGCCTTGGATAATGACACTCCTGATTTGTGTCACTAAGAAGTTGAGAAGAGAACCACAGAGATTACAGTTTGTTCAGAAAACGAAGGGTAGAATTTGTCCTGACACAAGTATGATGTCATATTCAACAAACTTAAAAAAGAAAAGCATTCATTCAGGTTTTCAGTAATGCCTTTTGGGACATCTTCTTGTTAGCTCTCATTTGTACAATGACAACATTGCTATGATTTGAGCTACTTTTGCTCCACTACAGTTCCTGTGTCAGTCAGGGTCTTCCACTCTGCTCACACACACACAGTGTTAAAAAAAATTATTGACTTCCATGTTACTCTATTGCCCTGTCACCCTGTGGTTCCAGTGGAGCTAAACAGTTATAAAACCTGAGAAAGGTAGTAGTAAATCAAACACATATGCATGCACCTACCCATGCTCACAAAATCTTACCCTTAGAGTTATGAAACTACACTGCTTACTTTGAGTAAATCCATAAGCCTTCAGGTTTTTAAGAAAAAAGATTAAGCATAGAAAATATATATCCTAAATAAATATCCTTAAGAAATAAAACAGCAAAACAAGAGGAAACAACAAGAAAGAAAATATTAATAGGGGGATATTTACTGTTAAAAGTATTCTTAAGCAAAAGATCAGGTTCTCAACTGGTGTAACTGGAGCAGTTCCATTGCCTCCAGTGGAGCTGTGCCAGTTTATCCAATGTGTGTGCTCTGGCCCAGTGTGTCCTGCAAGTCCAATCACTGAATTGGAATCTTCAAAGCCTTCCCTATCATCCTGTAAAATTAGTATTGCTATTAGCAACAATTTCTTTTAAAGAAAGTTTGCATACGCAAATTATTCACATTGCTTTATTTTTTCTTTTTCAGATCACAAAAAAAATATTTCAAGTTGTCATAACCTCGCATTTAGCCAGTGAAAGAGTAATGTTGAAATGAGGACATTTTTTTACAAACTGGACAATTACCCTGTTAATTTTTCTTTAAAATTTGCACACCATAAAGCAAGTAGGGTTTTTTGTTTTGTTTTAAAACTTTCTTCAGATATTATTATACAAAAATATTCATATGCAAGTAATAAAGATTTTTTTAAACATCCAACTTTTTTAAACCTAAAGCAAAATCACACCAAAAATTTTGTTTTTGTTTTGTTTTGTTTTGTTTTTTTAATATAGACAAAGTACAGCTTGTGCTTTAACAAACCTACAGCATTATGTGCTCTTTACAAGGACTCTAGTGAATATGTTCATGTGTCATTTATTATTCATTAAGTAATGCAAAACTTGCCTATTTTGTGGATTGTATTTCCGTTAATCCTCTTTTTTTTCCCCTCTGTGTTATTTGTGTTGTATATGTGTGTGGTAAAGTTAAGGCAAGTGCAATCAAAATTACAAAAATCAATATCTCTATTGCTAACATGTGCAGCATTCATATTTAGTGAGTGATGTCTTTTCTCCTGTAAGAATAAAAATTGATGAAAATACAAAAATGTTTAATATGTTATAGTCATTACAATAAGCTCTTCAGTTTTATATATCAGTCTTGGTGAATTTTCAGAAAGTTAGGATAACATAAAACATGTTCTTTTTAAAGTAACATACACTGAAACTAGGTAACATTTTGACCATGACTCTCTTGCTTCTCAGCAATGTGTATAGTATTACTACAAAAATGTGGTTGCTTTTAGCTGTGACCCATCCAATTCTTTTAAAAAAATAAATATAAGCTAATCTCTTTAGGTAAAATATTTAATATACAATAGGCATAAATATAGGTTGATGTGTGTCTACTTAAGTTTAGTGCTTCTATTTTAATGTTACTGATTTTGAACAAAGTGTATAAAGAAAGAGGCGTATTTTCCATTTTTTAGTCCTCTCTGTAGCCTTAAAGAAAGCCTTGATAAGAATGCATATATTAGTCTGTTTTGTATGGCAATAGTAATGAACATCTGGAAAAGGCAATGATGCTGAATCTTCAATTAAATTGTAAAATAACCAGAAATCAATGTTCACAAATTCTGGGCCTGATTCTGCTCTTTTTTGCACCCGTTATACACAGCATTAATTCTGCTGACTTGAGTAGAATTATTTTTACTTTTACCAACCATTAAGCAAATTAAGAAGAATGATCCCAAAGCCTAGTATTCTTGTTTCATTCCATCATTGCAAAATGTTTTAAAGTTGGTAAATATACATTTATAACTTCAAAGTATGCGTGTGTGTTCAATAGGAGCTGCAGAACATTTCATTTATGGTTGTTTCCAGGATTACAGGAGGCCAGCTGAGAGCTTTTTTAACAAACTATTTTATCGAGATGCTTATCCATCTATTGACTTTGAACAGTGCACTCCCAAGAAGGCTTAAGTTACTTTAAGCTACTGCTTGAGTTGTGTTGTGCACTCTGCTTATGGACAGCCAGCTCCTCCTGAACTGAGTACAGTAACAGAGTAAAATTAAAGCAACTAAATCCCCTAGACAAATTGTGGCTGGGAAAAAAAATGCTGCAGTTGACATTAGAATCAAACTATTCTTTACAGCCTTCTGTTTCTTATTTGTACTAAATTTGCAGCTTTTTTGTAAAAGTCAATGATGTAGTGAAATTTTTCTTCTATTATTGTAACTGTGCACATGGTCTTTCTCACAGACGTATTTTTGGTCATTTTGTTTTCTTATCTTCTAAAGAAAGTGCAGTTATGTAGATTATACTAATAAAAATATTTCCCTATGTAATGGCACATAGGCTTAAATTTATGTATTATGAATAGTCATATAACATTAGTAGCTACAGAGACTTAGCAGTGTGCCTATATGAGTTCCAGAACTCATATGTGACTCAAAATTGCAGCAAGTGACACCAGTAGATGTTTAGATGTAATGTTGAGAAGGTAATTTAATTTCATTTCACTGTAAGAGTTAGGGTCTTTTAGCATCCTCAGCTTACTGTGTTGGCTGCTTTATCACTGCCCAGCACTGGACAGCTGCCTACTTTAGCTTTATTGTCTGCTGAACAGGTATAAAATAAAAACTATTAACAAATCTGAAAACCTCTATAATGAAACCAAAATGTTCTATCAAACTATTTCTGAATTTGCTAATATAATAATAAAAAAACCCCCATAGACGATATTTTTACAGGAAATAAAATGTTACAGCTGTTGACTATCCAGGGGAGATGTACAGGAAGAGGTACATGAAGAAGGAGCAGGTACCTGCATTCCAGTCAGTTATTTGAAACAACCAATTATGATATTATACATTTCCAATGGTTCACGTTTACTTTGAAATAATTTATTTTATTTTATTTTTTGAGTCTTAGCAGAACCTTAGCAAGCCAACATATGACAATCGGAAGGCCAAAATGAGAAGAAAACTTCAGGTTTCTCACAGAAACCTCATCTCTCAGTGAGAATGTGGCATCAGACACACTGTGTCTGAGACTTTATGTATTATGGCACCTGAAAGCACCATTTTCCCCTTCAAAACTTCTTTGTTGCAGTGTCTATGAAGTGGTGAACTGACTGAAGTGGGGGCTAAGGAAATCCAGCAGCTCTCTGAACAGCTGCAATGTGCAGGACACTTTCAGCCTAGTTTAGGACTATGCTCCAGTTCTACGGAGCTCAACTCCATTCTTTCCAATGTGGCTATGTCATCACTATACTAATGCAGTGCAGTGGTATCTCAGTCCTGTTGTCTCTTTCGTATGAAAACAAATGAAGTTAAAGCAAAACAAATCAAATAAACAATATAAGGAGCTACAAGAAATGAAAAAAAGCTTGAAAATTACATGTATATGCAGTTCAGTCTGTCTCTTTATGTTCTATCTAGACTGACCTTTGCCAGGATCTTGAAAGTACCATAGAAGGTAAGGTGTCCAAGATGACTAACAGCAATTTTTCTTCAACATTCCCTAAAGAATAACTTGGCAAGTGTCATTTCAAGCAGATAGTGTCTTTGCTGCTGTTTCTCACTCTTCCAAACAATATCCAACAATAAAAAAATAAAAAAAGAAAAAGAAAAAAGTGTAGGAATGCTACTTGTTCTATGGCACTGAGAGCTATCCACAATCTCTTTTGTTTAGAAGATGGAGAAGGTAAGCAGAGAAAACAGGAGATGAACGGTACTGACATTAATTATTATTTACAATGATGGGAATTCCCATGATGCAGGTAGATCCTGTCATCTAGAAAAAACATTTCCTACCTCCACGAAGGTTATATAAATGGTTTCAGATAGCACCCAGGACGTGAAGGAAGGATATATTTGGGTATCCAGTATCCTACAGGCAAAGTATGTCTGCAAACTCTTGTGTCAGCAGGACTAGATGAGTAGCAGTCACATACTACCTACCTGGTCGTGATATGACCAGGAAACGTCTTCATTTGACTTCTACCACCACCGTGTCACCTCTAGTTATGCATCTGTGTCACCTAGCAGTAACACAGATGGCCTGGTAACAAGTTCGTCATCTTTCAGCACATGGTAGATGTGCTGTGAGCAAACCTATGTTTTTGGGACTTCCTTGAGTTTTTATGAGTTCTACATCTTTTATTCTGTTGTACTGTTCTATGATTAAATGGTCACAAGTTAAAATAGTTATGTATAGGCATAAAAATGTATAAAGTGCTTTTTGTGATGTAACTAAGATTTGAGAGTGCTTATTGCAACGATTTTTTTCCCAGATATCTGCACATTTTGCAGATTTATGTGTTTTGCTGAGGTAGGCATAGGTTACTGATCTTGAAGAAGAAGCTTAATGTCATTACACTATTTTGCTAAGACAGAGAGGCAGTTGTGTCACTGTTTTCCTCTCTGCTTTGTATTTATATATTTGTTCCCTTTAAAGTTGCCTGGGTTTTAAGAAGACAGAAGTACAATGTTGTTATGTGATGCTGAAGGTACATGTATAATATTAATTGTTTGAATTTTCTACTGAAACGTCCTTAAGAACTTAATTAGGGCTGCAGTGAGCTCTTCACCATAGAATATTAACTCCGACAAATCGTTTCTTTTAAGTCTGTAAATTCATTGCCACTTGTGGTTTAAACTTACAATGAAGAATGGGACTTTTTAAATAAAGAATAAATACAATCTCACTGTGATTTACCTGTCATGCAAAGTATGAAAAGGAAATTTACAACAATCTCTCACATAACTTCCTACAAAACAGCAGCAGAAAACAACATTCTCAAAAAAACCCCAACCAAAAACAAAAACCCAAGAAAACAAAAAAAAAACCCCACAAAAAACCCCAAACCCTTAAACCCAGGTTTCAATAGGGTTTAGTAACTGCATTACTATTTTGCTTTCCTTTGTTTATTATTGATTTTCAACTGTGTGTGTAGACCCTGCAGCTTACTGGCAGATTCATGGGTTAAAATATTTTGAACCCATGGCTGACCTTTTTAAGACTCTTTCCACTTCATAAAAGGTTCAGGAGAGCATCATGATGTTGCTTTGCATAAGCACTCTACAGGGAAGTGAAAAATGGTGTGCAAACAGAGAACAAAAATAAAAACATTTTATGCATCAAAGCTTTGCTCCTCTAAGTCTTTTCTCAGGGGAGAAGACATCTACTCACTCTAAGCAGCTCTGCAAAGAGTTTTCACATGTACCCCAACCTGAGGGCTCATAGCAAACTTTGTGTGCTTGTACTTTTCATACAGCCTGCAAGGTAAATGGAGGGTAGAGGATGGAGTGGGAAAGGATGGTATGGGACAGGATAGGATAGGATAGGATAGGATAGGATAGGATAGGATAGGATAGGATAGGATAGAAGTTGCTATGAAGGTGGGGAGGTGCTGTGCTGGCTGATTGAGATGGCAATTTCCTGTAATTGTAATTTTGTACACTAACACAGTATCCTAACCTCTTTCTTTGCTCACTGCTATAATTTACCTTGCACACTGAGCAAATGGGAAGCACTGTCAGCTGTTTCTACTCTTCTGGCTGCTTTGCAAGATTATCTGTGCTGAGCTAGCTGATGGCACTCATGTACTGTCACTAACATCAAGGCTTACTGCCTACCTTCTCTGCGTGTTGCCTGTAGCAGGTTGAAGAGTGGTGATATATTGAGTCCACAGTTCCTCCTGCACCCACCTGACACAGGAGTAACTAAACATGATGGCCAAAGGGCCCTGTGCTCGCCCTCTCCCTGCACAGGTGTACACAGTCTCCCCACTGTAGAGCTTCTCGCTCTCAGCCATGTGGTGCAGCCCCTCACTCTGGCTTGTTCCTCTTTATCTGCCACCAAATGTGTTTGAGGGTATGGGCTCGGTAGGTATCCATTTTTTCTGGATGATTTTGTATTTTTGAGAGGGGCAGAGAGAGCACTACTATTTGATAAACAGAGAAAGAGAAGGCTAAAAAGCATTATCCATTTTCTTTTGGGAATAATTTTTGTGTTCCTTCTATCATGCCTTTGGGGTTAAGACAGATGTCCTTATTAAAAATACCAGGAATATCTCCATCAAATTCTTATGTCTCAAATTTTGTTTCAAATTGCTTTCCTAATACTAGTGACCCAGCAAAAAGATGTTTGTACTTTCTGTAAGCTCAGTAATAGATAGATTATTTACTTTATTTGACATTTAGATCCTAGAGAACTGTGTTCCTATTAAACCACTAAAATAAATATTTTAATTGACTACTGAATGTTTCTGAAATTACATTATCTAGGATATTGGCTATTTAATGTAAAAATGTTGATAAACTTTTGGAATTAGGTTGGTTGTTGGTAACAAACAATACTTTCCTCCAAGAACCCTCAATCTCTATGTACTCAATTTTTAGTAATCTGAGCAGTTTCAGAATGTATACATTTTCCAAACAAGGTATCAGGCCTACCTTTGTGATTTGTGCTCTGAGTATTTCATGACTCTCTGGACTCTTGACCTCCCAACTGCAGAGCTTATTAGTCCAGAGCAAAGGTCAAACTTTGTCTTAAACAGAATTTAAACAAACAAAAAGCATAGGAAAACTCTTAAGAGCTGAAACGTTTCTATTTGTTTCAGTCACCAGGGTAACAACTCTTGAGTTCTGGAACATCAGCCCAAGGCCAATGGGGGACTGCAATGCTGCCAACATGTCTTCTTGGATAATATAGCCAGAGTCAATGGGAAAATTATGTCAAAAAATGACAGCTCAGTATCCATACTGAATTTAGTGAATCTCCAATGAAAGACAGAATGGTGTTCTCCAACCTCCATTCAGTGGGCTATTTAGGAGGTGAAAGAGTTGTGATTATGCAGAAAAAATGCAAGGGAACTTCTGGCATTCGTTATACAAGGAGACTCATGAAATTTACATTTTTTTCTGATGCCAATCACATTAATGTCTTTCTCAGCTGAGAAATGGTTTAAAGAAACCCTGTTCTAATAACAGCAAGTCAGATAAGGGGTGGGAAGGAATACAGTTACTCTAGATGATAAACTGAGCCTGCTACGGAGATTTTTTTAGCACTGACAAATTTCTGCCATCCTCTGAATCACAGCAATAGAAGACACACCAGAAGCTCTCTGTGCTAGACTATCAGCAAGTACAGAATCATTCAGAAGTGTATTAGACATACAGGGACACATTTGTGTTACTGATCTGTCTGGATGGGCCCCCCAAAAAGTCAGTTGCTTGATGTAGGTCAGCCAGAGTACAGAGCTTTGCAGGGGAAAAAAAGCCCCAGTACAGTCAAAAAGCAGGTGGGTATTTTGACTTTTCTTCTTCATTGGCCTTTATCCTATTTTTGAGCTTACTTTACTGCTGTGATTTTTTTTTTCTTCTTTGGATTTTAATTAAATGCTCCTTAGGATTTCTAGCTTGACATTTTCTTCTTCCTTTTTTTTTTTTTTTTTTTTTTAATTTAAGAATGGAGGGAGCCTGTTTACCAGGCCACTTTTCCACAAATCTCATTGCTTTATCTATAATTTAAATGTGTCATTAATGCACAATATCCAAGTAAAAATTTGTGAATTTTAATCAGGCGGGTATAACAAGCTTTCCAATTATTTTGATGCTGATTATCACCCATTATGCAACATACACATGGTTTTCACAGCTGTGCAGTAATAGAAAAATCTTAGTTTGCATCTAAGCCGAACAGTATTTAGCTCTGAAACAGATCATTTTGATGTTGGCTGCCAGGTGAGAACTGGGTCCTTACTAAAATTCAGAAGACATTTTGCTGCTGCTTTCCTTGTGGCCAAGATTCCAGCTTGTCTCAGACTGCAAATATAAACTCCTTTTCTCTTTGCTTTTCCAATTTTCTTCTCCCACACAAATCAATCTTGCACTCATTCAACTTATTAGATTTACCCTGAAATCATACTGCTGCAACTGAGAACAGAATCAGACCCAGCAATGCACTTTGTATTCAAAATAATAAGCTGCATACTGTACAACCCCCCATTTCTGTCTCGTTATATGTGCTGCCCGGAGAACCTGTATGCTAAATTTCCACAGGTTGTGCAACAGAGTCCTTTACTTTTACATCAAGGACTACCCTGATTAGAGAGCGCCTTATGAAGACAAAGCACCACACTTGGATAATTCATGTGCATAGAATCCACATACAGACCCGAAGTTATTGACCAAGCTGAGTAAGATTTTCTCATCATCACACTGTGCAGTTTTTAAAATAAAGTGCTATTTGCTTATGGCTAACCCTTATATGTGGCTATTGCATGCACACTTCAGGTTGCATTGTCAAAATCTGCAATACCTTCGCCAAAAAAAGATGGAGCCTAAACACTAGGGCAATGACAGGTTTGGTTGTTGTTTTGGTTTTTTTTTTATTTTGCTTTCCAACAGAACTTTCGTCAAACATAGAGCACGTGAACACACAACTTTCCTTCATTGTTCCCCACACAGAGATGTTCATAGAGGAGGAATACTAAGGAGGAATGTTTCTAAAGCCATAGACAGCTTCTCCATTTAGTTCAGGTTTCGTTTTGTGGTTTGTTTCTTTTTTTTGTTTGTTTGTTTTTCTTTTGTGTAATATTATGACAAAACATTATAAGAAAACCTCTCTTTAAAGTAGTGTGAATATCAAATAGTATCCGTCAATCCCTGAATCATGCTATTCAAAGTGCTTAAATCTACGCTAAAAATAGAACAAGAGAAAAATACTGCCCATGTTGCTAAGGAAACACCTACCGATCGTCTAAATGTGACTGTGGTCCGGTAGTTATATCCTACATTTATCCCACATCCCAGACTTTGCTCCAGGGCACGTAAAGGGGAGGGAAAGGGGAAAAAGTAATGCATTGCTTTCAGAGGACACTGGTGTATTTGGCATCCAGATCAATGAAGGAAAATGCCATCAGTGCCTGACAGGTGTCTGTAAGAGAAAGTGGATAAGAGCTTTCTTACACTATGAAAATAACCAAATGTGCAAAGCTCTCTTAAAATTTTATGTGGTCTGGCAGCTTCATTTCCATTTTGTGGATGTTTGGCACATGTCCAGAGGAAGACACCATAATAAAGAACAGATTGTAGAAAAGGACTTGGGTAAATTGTCAGAGAAATAAACATTTTCAAGCAAATAAAAATCAGTGCACATCCCAAAGCTCTATTAGCTTGTTATGCAGATACTGAGATTTCTTGACTTTCACAACAGGAGCACAGTCATTTCCTCCCACACTGTCAGTTTTGGATTACTCCCACAAACATACCCCAAACTGCAGTTTACCTGCTCTCTACCCATCACTTCTCATTAAGACCAAAATATTATAAGCTGTACTTTTCTCATTGTGACAATCAGGATGAACAAACGCCACATATCCATTATATTGGCCAATATTGTTCAGCTACCATAAAAATACCTCAAGATAACGAATTACATAAATAGATTTTAAGATCTTTTTGCCAGGATATCATTCACATTTCTGCCAGGGTAAATCAAACCCATGATTATATGACAGTGTGCTGCAACCAGTAACTTGACCCCAGCTCCTCTGTTTCTGCTAGCAGAGAGCTTGGCCCAAATACGTTGTGGAGCTACCACACCACTCCTCTCTTTCTACAACCAGAAAGGACTTTTCCATTATTTAAAACATAAGTACAAGTAAGATGCTTATTTCATCCATCTTAAAGACGCCTGGATGTAAACATAGTGTGTTGTTTTGGTTTTTTTCTTCTTCCCTGACAGACATGGTCTGGACGCATTACTTGCAACTCCTCAAAGATAGAATCATACATAAAAAATAAAACTAATTTATTTATCCATTAAAGTGAATAAATTGTTTTTAATACTTCCAGGTCTGATTTAAATATTAGTTTTGTATAAATAAAGTTTATTCTGAAAACAATTATATTTGTTGGTATTCATGTCATTTTTGTCTGCCTGAGTTCTTACTGAAATCACGTTGATATTAATAAAGTTTTACTTATAATTACAAGCTAAAACCAAATGAAGGAAGAATTCTTAATCCTGAATATATCATTTTAAAGCAAATACAGGTTTTGGAACATTAAAATACAAGGGGACTCTGTAATCCACAGCAAAATAATGTTTTGCTCTTACTTTTTCAGAAAATAACACTTTCTATAATACAAAGTGACAAACCATCTACAGTACTGTCTTTTTTATTCCCCTTTGGTTTGGAAGTCATCACTGTAAATATCAGCGGGGTTCTCTGCACTTCAGTGCCTATTGCCTCACTTGTCTTACTTGCCTGACACTTGCAAATGATCTTATTTGCAGGATTTTGAAAGGGGGAAATAAAAATTTAAATACTTAAAAATAAAATCCACAACCACATTAATACTTTTCCAGGAAGTGTTAAAAATAAGGTTTGTTTTTATATTTATAAAAGGGATACAGTCAACTTATTCTTAAAATAACAATTAAAAAACTAAACCCAAGGAAGCAAAAACCAAACCATCTCTAGTTTCTATACACTCTGTAGTGACTATTGTGAAGCAACCGATACAGATTGGGTATATTCTGTTGATTGACAGGTATCTACCAAGTTACATGTTAGATGATCAGACTGTAGTGTTACCCCAAATGGGGGTCACTGCAAGGGCAGGGATGGAGCAGTGTGCATTATGGGAGTAGAAATGAAAGTGGAGCTCGCAGTGAGGGATGGGGTCCTTCTAAGAACAAATATTCTCCAAAACAGGTGAACTGCAGCAGGCATGGCCTTCAGGAATCAGGCTAGGCAGGCCAACAAAATGGATGGTGCTTCTGATATCAACATAGCTTTGTCCAAGCATTCCCAAAAGAGGTTAAAAACAAACAAACAAAAAGTCTAAAACTATACTAATGAAGCAAAAAAGTTTCCTATCTATACAGCAGTCTCTTCATTTAAAAAAATGTAAATATACAAATTCCAATGACATATAAAACAAAGTTGAAAATGTGAATGGGAAGAGACATGGGTAAAACAGGAAGACTGATGCTACAAAGAAATTGCAAAAAACATATGTACAAGACCCTGTTTTTCCTCGTATGTTATCGATTGTAATGCATGTTTAACAGCAGCAGTCGAGGATGTAGTTCCAGGCACGGGACTGCAAGCTCAGCTCCTACTCAAGGGGGTTGACGTCCCCTTGCATTTCGGTCACCAAATGACACTTGATATACTGGTCTCCCGTGGTAAGAGGGGCAGTATCGCACTGTTTGTGTGAGCCTCTTCCGGGTTCTGCTCCCTGTTAGTTTTTGTCTGTGGCCGCTGCCCGTTTATAAGTGTCATAGGGATGTTGCAGTAGGTATGCTGGTTACCTATTGAGGTAAGCGGCAGGGTGCCGGTAGGAGGTACATCGTATTCATAGCTTCGATAATAGTGTTTCTGGCGCATCTGTGAATGATATGTGTTATGAAAGGTGGACCGCAGGTCTGGATGGGCAGTGGCAAGAGCAGTGGAGGTGGCAGCAGCCATGGAAATTGCGGAGACTGTCTGCAGTTCCCCAAAGGGCCCCTGCTCACTGACATCTAAAACCTGCTCGTGTGTGATGGGTTCAATCCTCTTAAAAGGCATTTCGTACTGTAAACGTTTCCAAAACTTGGAATTCAACTTGTTGCATTTTGGTCCGTGCCATTTAATGACAGTGAGGAGCTTGATAGTATGTTTCAGGGCCTCGACCTCCTGGTAGTTCATAACTCCTCGTAGTTCACTGCATTCAATCAGTATCACTTTGATTTCGCCTGTGACTAACATGTTTCGCAGTCTTGTTTCCAGTTCAAAGATGCTCCAGCCTCTTCTTACCACATAATTTGGAGTCATAACGATGATCAGTCGCTTGCTTTGGTCCACACATCTTGCCACGTCTTCAATGTAGGCTACAAAATAAGACAATTGCTCAAAAATCAATCTAAGAAAACACTCTGCTCCCATAGACTGAGGAGAAACAAGAGAGGCAGATCCCTGCTCCCGGAAGATCTCACTGTAATATGCATAAACATCACTTGCAAACATTTCAGGTTTACACGCCGAGACATGGTCCTAGGCAGCCTGCTCTAGGTGGCCCTGCTTGAGTTGGACAAGATGACCTCCAGAGGTCCCTTCCAGGCACAACCATTCTGTGATCCTGCAAAACATCTATTTCCCCATGCCCTATGGATTGTGAGTGTCTATGAACTGTGGTTTTGTATCAATATTTGTATCCTTATTGCAACAAGTGTGGCCATCACCATTTTGTCTTTAAAAAGGCGAAGTCACACAGGTAGGCAACAGAGCAGCAACTGTGTGCTTTAGGGCCTCAGTCTCAATTGTAAATGATATTCTAAGGTGTACTATAGGGTCAAATTCATAGAATCATAGAATGGTTTGGGTTGGCAGGGACCTTAAAGATCATCTAGTTACAACCCCCCTCCCCTTTTTTTTTTACTGACTTTTCTAATAGCCTTTCTTCAAAGGCTATTAGAAATTCTTCTTTACCTTTCATGGTCCCCCACCCGCATTCACAAAGAAAGTGCTGTATCCTGCAAATTCATGTTTAGTTTGCTGTAGATTTTAACAATATCCATGCAATTGTTTGATGTTGTACTTTGCCTGTACCAAGCAACCTTTCTGATCTTTAGGAAAAGATACCGATGTCTACATAGTTACACTGAAGTTGTGAAGAATACTACAGCAACTTACAAAAAATTACTGTATGTAGGTTGTAATGTGTGAAGAAACATGAAAATGGTCTACTTGCACTAGCTGGAATCAAGTTTAATTTTAAGTCTCTGAGAATGATCCACTACACATTCACTGCACTGTACTTCCACTACACATTCCTCTGCAGTGAACACTAACAAAATTCACTACTTGGTTCTTGTGTAGATAGTATTACTCAACCCTTGCTTTAGTCCAAACATAACTTTTTCTTTCCTGTCTGAATTTCTGAAATAAATACTTAGAATCACGGATACCTTTCCAGGCAAACTCTAACGAACAGACAACAAAGACATCTGTTTTCATTCCTGGATATGCAACCTATCAAATCTGTGGAAAAATGCTAGCCTCATTCATTTCCTTTACTATTGTGCACTTCTTACTTGTGCCCTTTCTTCACTCTCACCTTCAATCAATATAATACAATTACTAAAAAATAATCCTCTTATCTGGGAAATACACATTACGTATGTTTGGCTTATTTGCACCATTCTCTAAGACAAAGGAGGAAAGGTGACATTCTGAAGAGGTAGGTATAGAAATGATACTAAACCCGTCATTGCAATCACTGCATTTGTTGTGTAGGAATCACACACACATAAAGACTTACTTCCTGTGGGAATCAAATCTCTGTCTGGTATGAACAACTTGTATCCATAATGCTTTTCAAGCATATCTGGTAGAATCTCAAGAGCAAACCTTTCTTCTTCTCCAGTTTCCTGATTCCACTGGTCAGGGTCCACTTTGGTATAAGATAGATACGCATCATAGTCTTTGTTGTCTGACGAAAGAGAGGAAGAAATTAAGTTAGTTTATTCATTATTCCTGCAGATTTCCTAGATAATTCTCCAGGAATTATTTCTGGGACAATTCCCCAGGAATAGGAAACTGCTTAGATAAAATGGCAAAGTTTGAATGAGTCTCCAGGTATGAATTAATTCACCTTTTCTGTTTCACCTGGTAGAGGCAATCCTTGTTTACACAGATGCAGGGGAGAAGGGATCCATATCCCTAGACTGAAGTCAGTTTGTTCATAGACATTTGTGTAAGGCTCCATATGAAGGAAATCCACTCAATTGTGGGGTGACAGCTTGTGAGCACAGAAGAAAAAAGTTGCTGAAAAGAATTTGAATTCTTCTCTAGCTTAAAAGGGAAAAGAAAAGCATGGAAATACCTAACATAATGTTCAGCTGTTTCTGCTGCATAGAAAAAACATTTTAGTCTTGACAGATTTTTACAATAAATTTAGGGCCTGGGGCTGATATGTTCTAAGCATATGTGTAGCTTCACTTGTAAAACTCATTGGCTTTCCAGGTCTGAAATTATTGCCAAGCTTAAATCTTTGCAGCATCAGCTCCTTATAATGAAGTTTAAATCGTTTGAATTCTGTGTGCTTAAATTTGCAAATTTAATGTTGCATTAATGTACATTTCATTACTTAACAGTGTGTTATTTCATTTCAATATAAGAAATAAATGTGTCTGTTTCTTAAATGTGCTTGGTGTGCCTACTTGAAAGACTGAATCAAAAGAGCCATCATTAATTTTCATTAGGAGGTCAATAATGCCAAGTGCTCTGGAACTAATTCAGTGGAATAAGAGGTCACGTTTTGACTTTTGTTGTGAAGAAAGCAGAAAAAAATCAATGTCATGAGTAATGAAATGTTAACATCCTTCTAAGTCTCTTGACTACACTATGCCCAAGCTATAGTGAATATCAATTGCTTGGAATAGAGACCTGATAGAATACCTGAGTGTGTGTTATAAGTAACATTATATTCAGCCAGTGGTGACTTCAGTTATTGACTGAACCACTCCTTTCCTCATTTTATATAATTTTGTACTCTGGTAGCATTATTTGGAAAAGTCTGCCAAATGCAGGATGGGTGCAGAGTATAAATGAAATTAATGAGACAGTGCTAATCTTGAAGTCTACTCTTCCTTCTGAGGAACCATGCATACTATGCTCATTAATGTTTGCAGATGTCAAAATTAAAATGGTAAAACTGAAACTCCTTTCAACCTTTCCAAACCCATGAAATGACCGTGTGCTCATTCTCTCTCCTGCATACTCTTTGTGTGATATTATCTATTGGACTGTTACAGTCACAAAAAGAAACCAACCAACCAAACATAAATAAATAGATAAATAATCAAACAAAAAAAGAGTAGCACTGATTCTGATGTTTCACTCTTAACTTTGGAGTATTTGTGAAACAATGATCCTTAACAACGGACAAGCACATAATGTCTTTGATAGTGCCTTGAAATAACACTGAATGGATCAAGTATAAGGTAAAAGGAGATTACATACCAGTTTTTTCTTTCTACAGTAGGCCAGTGTCAACCCAGCAACCAAGTTAAAACACAGAAATGTCAATAGAGATATGGAGAAATTATGACAACTGAAACAATGATGACGTGTTAATGCCATTTCCTGTTGTCACCTTAGTAACGGTCAGAGCCATAGTACACGCTTGAGAGCAGCATTGCTCTGTTGAAAGTCTTTGAGTAAGGAGGAGAAGGTATCAGTTCTCAAAGGGTTTAATAATAAATAATAGAGCATTCAAATGGCTTTAAAGGCTCAGGGTATTGTCTGTGAAGATGGTTTGCACATTCTTACTCAGAGGGAAAATTATTCATGCTAGGCTAGTTTTTTCTTACATATGTAAATATTGCATCAATTCATTTAATTTAAAATATACATTCTTCATACCATGGAGGATCCAGCATTTCCACTGACTACAACTGCATTATCCTGTGTTGCAGGGAACATTTCTTTCTACCCTAGTTCCCTAGTTTAACAGCATTTGAAGGGCAAAGAATGGACATGATCTAGAGTATGACTACACAGATGGGTTCTGGCAATCATGAATTTATTCAAACCCCAATCCAGCAAGATGTGTAGTTTGGTTTGGGAAACTGTTAGATGCTTTAGCACAGAGGTTCCATGAGCTATTATACCCTCCAGCTGTCAGGGGTTTTTTAACTTAGTTTGATGAAAAGTGAAAAATTCAGTTTACAACAGAATTACCTTATGTGGTAATTTTGTTATCTGATGAGCTGACATACCGGCATGAGCATACAATTTGCAAAATGTGAAAAGCCTGGGATACACAGGGGATGATCACATATGCCTTTGTTTTACTTCTGAGATATTTATGTATTAGTCTGCTTTTAGTTAATTAAAATTATTTGGGTTACATTGCCAACCCTGTGAAACATTTTAAGAACTACAGCAGGCAGAGAGCTACACAGCTGTCAGAAGCTATCTTTTCTGTGATGTGATCAAAGAGCAATGGCATTATTTACTGTATTCTCTAATTTATATGGGTAGTCAAAAAATGTAGAATTTCAGTTGTAATGCAAAATGGGAGAACTCATAAAATGGTTGAAATTGTCCATCTCCAGGAAAGTATTTAAACACACAGTAGATAATGTTTCTGCATGTGGTTCTTTTAGTTAAATGGTCCCACTTATTCCTGCTTGTAATGGGTGGGAGTGATGTCTACATTCTAAAGAACATTTCTGATCATAATTCATGTTTTTTAACGTGCCGTCCCAGTGGACTGAGTGGGAGAGATGGGAGCCTGCAGACATCCAGATCTTACAGCTGAGTCAGACTCTGGGAGCTGGGACTGGTATTTTGCCAGTCTCTTGGCCATGTCACACAGGAGGAGGCTCTCAGTGTTGCTATCAAGCCTTTTGCTCTCAGGCTGTTTTCCATGTAAGCCTTCCATTGAGCAACAAATCCAGGAGTCCTCACACTCCCAGCAGGCACGCAGGAGTTCCATCACAGATTTTTGTTTTCTTGACCATTCACTGGAAGAGGTATTTTACTTGAGAAAATATCAGGTGTCAGCACATCTGCCTTTTCCAAGAAGAAAAATACTTCACCAGAAAATTCCTGATCTGCTCCTAATCAAGTTGTAAAGGACTTGATATTGCTACTTATATTATTTTGTATTATAATAATTACAGATTTGGCTATGCAATAAGTTCAGATACTGACTGGATCTACTCTCCAGTGTCAGAAAAATAGGGGCAAAAATCCAAATTCAAAACAAACAAAGCTGGTGGCAAACAAAAATTTTCTTTAAAATGATAGTTTCCTCATTTCCCTTCATCAGCAAACAATTCAGTCTTCTATTCAAGCATCCTCAGAATGAAAATATAATTGATTGTTGCTTGCACTTTGGCTTTAGATATAGATTATGCCATTTCAAAGATTTGTTTTTGCCAGGCTCCTATACATTAGCAATAAACTGGAATATAGTTAATCGCTACCTGTTTCATCCCACACTTAGGAAGAAAAATACCTCCTAATAACCAAAGTCAGGGACGTTGATCATCTAATCTGAAACTTTTTTTCATTTCCCATGTAGATTGAAAACAATTATCTACATATATTTTTGTACATGAAAGCATGTTTATTTCCTTAACCATTTCAGACTTCCTTTTTTTTAGAAACATATCAGAATAAGTCATCTTGCATTGCCTCCAGGTATGTCGCAGATCTGTACTATGTAATGGCTGTCTTTTAATTTAGTGAACACAGTTGTGTGACATAACATGCAACACAAATACTTTGAAACATTTTGGTGTAGCAAGTTTCCTCTTCCCATTCTTTGTGAATGGACAAGTAATCCTCTTCAGTTATGTGGTTTGCAGTTGCTTTCTGCTGCCTAAAGATAGTATACAACTAGGACGGGGTCTTCACCTCACAGCCTGCATTTCTGTCAAGTTTGGTTGTATCCATTAATTGAAAACATTGAAACAAAACCTAAAGCAGATCTTCCATGGCTAAATTCAAGCAGACTTGATGCAAAAAAAAATCTTTGTTATTGTACTGTAGATAACCATGAGAGCATGTGGAAGCTCTGGATTAGTTTATTACAAAGGGGTCAAATGCAAGCCATGCTCAAGGTATGATGAATTCAGTCGACAAATGTTTCAGTCTGCCCTAAACTACTGGTATTGCAAGATGCTGGTCAAAACAGACTGAAGTATAAACTTAGCCATATCATTTCAACCATTCTATGGGGTTGAAAGGGAGGACATAGAGAAATGGCCATGGAGCTGTGCTCAGCCACAGGTCTGACGAGATTGTTTGGATCGACCTTATGGGTGAACATTGAGGGTGAAATAACAGCTTCATTAATAACACACAGAAACATTACTTCATTTAGTGGCCCAGGATTTTAGCCAAAAGAGCTGTAGCATCATTGCATCATACATTCTTTATCGCTGTCCATTCCTTTCGGTACTCATCCAAACGTAGACCATATGATCATATTCCCTGTAATTTTCCACAGTGTTAATCCAGCAGAAATGATATAAACTTCTAGGGGATGAAGTTGCAAGTGCTGCTTGTTATTCCAAGGATGTGCTCAGCAGCAGTCACTTGAAGGCTCAATGTAAGCATAAAATGAAACCCAGAGTTTATATGCATCTACTTTGTCACATGCAAATGGGATCTTTGGGTAAGTAAATTGCTATCAGACATCTAAGAACTCATCTGTATGCATGCTCTTATAACAGCTACACATGAAGAAATGGTAAGCTGGTGCCTACAGAAGGACAGATAAAAGTTCCTCTTCTACAGGGACCGGTAAACAGATTCAACTTTGAACTGCATTTTAGACACACAAGCTCATTCATGTTTTCCGTGTCGCACCCCAAGACCAAAACCAGCAGTCTGAATCTTTGAGGGTTTATTAAACCCTAAACTTCACAGACACTTCAGGTAACGGGGAACAGAAGTATATATATGGACGAAAAATTAAAAATTAAAAAACCCCTTCAGTCAGTTTTTCTTATCTGTCATGTTCAAGAAGATGACAAACTTGATTTTCAGCTGGTATGATACATTTTAGCACAAGAAAAATTAATAGATCAAAATAAAGAGAAATCCCACAATGTCATATTTCATAGTGAATCTTACTCTAATGAAGCTGTAAGACCTAGACACCAGGGTCAACCTGTGCCTCTGCATCCTGAAATCCTCCAGAGTAATTAGCAATGTCTTCAGAAGCTTCCAGGGCATCGAAGGCAGCTGACCATGTGCTGGCTGCTCCACATCTAAGTGTAGATGGCAACATGTCTGGCTTTGGCAGGTCTTCCATTCCTAGATCAACACGGACCTGGACAGCTGATTCCCCTCCTTCACCAGGGCACATACCAGCCTAGTAAAGACTCTGATACTTATTACTGCATCCTAGGAGCAATGTGATGATTTTACTTGGAGTTTCAGGATTTTGAGTGAGGTTCTTAGAAATGACAGACCAGACCCTCTCAGTGCTGCAGGGAGTTGAAGTCAAAGCTGATGAAAGAGTCTTTGCCCTTTACAAAATGTGCTGTGTTGAGGAAAGGTTGCTAAGTACTAGACTTTCAAAATTTCCCAGAGACTGTAGTTGCTTCAAAATTATGACGACTATGGTATTTCATAATCTGTATTTGTTTCATTTGTGGGGTCATATTTAATGTACACATTGCAGTAGTGTTCATCACCCTTAATGTAATGAAAAACGTAATTATATGCTTGAGTAAAATGGCTAAATCTTAAGTCTTTCAAAATACTTATACTTTCCTTCACACTGTTTACTGTTTCTTATGAAGCTTACCTTAACATTTTCTTTTATTTTTAAATGTCAAGCCCTTTTAATGATCATAAAAATTAAGAACTACTAATGCAAGCTTTTCACATGGAAAAGTATCAAGTGTAGCATTCTTAATGATAGTTCATACCTTCTTCAGAGTGCATAATGGTGAATTGGAGGGAGATTTTGTAAGTGCAACACATGGGGAAGAGGTTAAAGAAATGTAAATAACTCTAAATAGGTTCTGGAGTATTGTTAGCACAACATAGACCAGAAAAATAAAAATCCTTTGTCCTTAATAGGCACATTTATAAAAATATTAAAGCAATGAACACGCATTTCTTTTCCCTTTTATTTTTTCCCTATTTTATTTTTTCATTAAGCCATAATGAATTTTGGAAGTTTAAAGATGAAAATATAAAAGAAACACTAATTTTAAAGTTGATTTATAAGAACATTTATGATGATTCCAAGATATCAGTGCTGTGTTGGACATTTTTTGAATATTAGGAGTGATTCCTGGCAGATAAAAATGCAGCCAAAAAAATAATGCAATACCCTGATTTCAAGTGTAAAATAAAACATTTCCATGTTATGTTTTCCCTGTTTTTCTATAATTACAGCTAAAATTTGTCATTGATAGATACATAAGATATAATATTACATTTAAACTGTGTAAGCTACTATTAATATTTTCTCTTATATTTAGTCTGATTTTATATTCCTAACTAAATGAAAAAAACAGCTCAAATGTTTCTTAGTTATTCCCATTAACATGAAAGTTTAAATTCATTATTACTACTGAAGACATTCTACTTTCAATATAAAATACTGATGAAAACATTAATCTTTGAAGTTGCTGTTGACAGATATGAAAACTCAGAAGTCCTTTTGAGAGTTTTACAATATTTTAAAAAATTATGAAAGTTAAAAGATGCTGATGGAAATTATTCTCTAGGTTGCTATGAAGTATTTGCAGGTCAAACATCAAATTAAGAAAAAACACATTATTAGTAGATATTGAAAGACTTAAAGGTAACTACTTCGCTGAAAACATAGCATAGCATAGTAACTATCTATGGAAGACTGGAAGAAACTAGCTGCTATATAAAAGAAAAGAAGAAAGTAGGAAGAGTCACTAATAATGACTGTCATGTAAACTCTGAAAATAGAAGAATATGGTTTTTTATATACAGAAGAAATTTCTTGAAATAAAATGTGCCAAGAAGTGGTGTTCTTACTATGGTCCCAATTCAATAAAACAACCAGTTACCTGTGTAAAATGCACGCTTAATTTTATGTATAGTCCTTATGTTGATCTCAGTGAGAACATTTGTAACTTATCATTGAGTTAAGCATTTTGAAACCTGAGATCTAAGACTGCCTTGATGCCACAAAAGCAACAAAAAATTAAGTAAATCATTATAGATATAAATAAAACTCAAGGGAGAAATGGTTTGGCAACAGGCTTTCAATCAAAGATTCTTGAAATCAGATGCCAATATACTGCATTCATCTCACCTACCTCGGAAATCTGCAATGTATACTGTAGATACATGCAATTGCATGTTTCTTTAATAAAAAAACTTCAAAGCTTAGAACCATTTGACAGAGCTGCTGTTTGAGGAACAGGAGATATGGCAAACAGCCTTCATTCATTTATATATGGCAGGCTTTCTTTTTCTACTTTACATTTGGACTTTCTAACCTACTACAGTCTTTCAGTTTGGAATCTAAAGATGTTCTTGCTGATATTGTTATTTTATTTTGTATATATTAGACCTGTACTTTAGATGTCATAAAAAAGAAGAGAGAAAAAAGCAGGATTTTTTCTTTGAATCAGTAAGCTTCAAGGACACAATCTAGAAAAGCCCATATTTTGTGGAGACATAAATTGAGATATTATTGTTTGAATTGCATTTCAGATGTAAATAAATGATATAAACAAGAAGAGTTAAGAAAAGCAGCTCATCAACAATAAAATTGTAAGTAAATAAGAGGAAAATCCCTTTCTGCAACCAGTAATATTCAGAAGGATGAAAGCTGCATTTTTCTAAAGGTGATTTTAATAGAATTTGAAATTGATATTCATAGAGCAGGAGTTCTTATTGCCACAATTTGCCAATAGCCAATAAGAATACATATGCAGTGGTGAGGCTGCTATTGCATACTTGTTCTATAGGTCCCCAGGGAAGGTTCTATAATTGCAAAGCCACTAACTTCAGCAGTAATTTCAGTCTAGCTATATTTGCATAGTATAATCATTAACACAAGTTCTTTGGCGGTGCCTAAACCATTGGTAAAATTTACATTTGATAGTTAGCAACGAAGTCACACTGAAACTTTAAAAATCTCAAAGCATTGCCTTTGTGTGCTGCGCAAGAGGTTTACTGGGATGAAACTCAGGAAACCATTAAGAAGTATATCTCACCTGTTCTTGTCTTGTATAACTAAAAAGATATTATCTGGGCAAACCCATAGGTATGTCCACGAACACTGATAGTCTTTTGCAGCTAAATAATAGTAAGGTCACAATTTATGATTACCTAAGGACTTCCAGGTGCAACAGAGACTTCAAGGCAGAAACTGTTTTATCAGTCTCCTTATTTGAACATTGAATTGCTTCTCCTCAGCACGCAGTAGAAACTCACCTCTTCAGGAAAGTGCAACCAGCACAGCCAACAAACTGCCACTGTAGGTGTCATGTACCACATCCAAACAATATTTCCTGAATTTAGAGAGCTCAGCACATTTTAATCACTTTAGGAGCACTTCGTTTTATTTCAGCAATGGGTAGGGAGTGGAAAGCAGCAACTTGCAGAACAGAAACTCTGAGGAACTCCCCAGCCCCGGCTGCCAGGTGACTTCCCTGCCTGTACCCCAGATGCACAGTGGCTGTGTCTTCCCTCAATCACCACAGCTGCCTTTCCAACGAAAGCTGAGAATAGGATCAGGACACCACACAGAGCTCCTGTCCAACATGGTGGAAACAGCTGATGGGACCTAAAAGCACCGAGGGTGACTCTGAATGGCAACGTAGCAGCTGCTAAGCAAAGGTCTCACTTTCTAGTTATCAGTTGGCTACAGGGTTGTTTTGTGTTCTTGAGCCTAAAGCCTGACTCCTTGTCAGACTAGCTCTGAGAAAGGATATTTATGCAAATTTCACTGGAAAACTATTTACAGCACATTTGTTCAGACTTTCTCTTTAGCTGCTACTTTTTTATTCTTACCAGTTTTAACGCCATCCTCAACGTAAAATTTCTTTTTTTTTTGATGATAGTGTTCACCCCTTGCCTTTTAAATCTTTCAAGGCTTTTACAAATAAGCTTTTAAGTTTAGAGCTGCAAACCTAAAAAGGTTGCCTGACATTTAACAATGATCAGAACTCAGACGTACCCAGTGAAATATCTTGTTCTGAAAATGTTCTTGTTTTTAGAATAACACTGGACATTTCTTTGTTTCCATACCACTTCAAGGTATCACCTTCATCATGTATGTGGAGAGATCTCGAACTGAAATTCTCCACTTAAATAGATTTGGGAGTTTCTCACCATCAAACTAGTATGGGTGAGTTATATCTCTGTATTGCAAGGTCATGCCAAACACCTGAAGGTGGGAAAGCTATTTCTTTGCCAAGGGCCAGAGTGTTTTTCTTGCCCCTGTACTCCAGCTTGCAGGGGGATCCCTGGGACATTCCCAGGTACTTCCCCTGACTAAGCACCAGCATCTTGCATTGCTCTACACCAAAGGACACAGCATAGCGTCTGTCATGCAGTGCCCTGGCATGGAGTCAGCTCCCAGGCAGCTGAAAAGCATGGGCACAGAGCAGAAGGAAAAGCGGTAAAATGTAAGCTGGATTTGATTATATTCCAGTTGAGTAGGAAAGGCAAGGAATTAACCATGAACACAAAAAAGGGGGCCTGAATGCCCATTCCAAGGAGACAATAAAGGTGAGACTGAGCTAAAGCGTTTGAAGGAGAGAGAACACCACAGGATACTCTAGTCACCACGATGAGAGAGAAGATGGGAAATTCAAAGCTGCAAGTTAGAGAAACGAAAAATCAGCAGCTGTGATCACTTGCTTAATCTGCAGTACCCCTACAGAAAGTAATAAATTAAGTTGCATTAGCTGTAAGGGTTAAATACTTTGTTTTCAAACATTTCTCACAATTTACTCATGCCTCCCACAGAAATGCTTATGTTAGCCTGAGAAAAAACGATGTGTCTAAGGCTTGGACAGCAAAGAGGAACTGTGATGAGATTTGACATGCTGAAGGGCTTGTTCTCTGATCAGGGAAGAAATGAAGCGTTGCATTTTAAAAGAGATTTTCAACTGAAAATTTTAATTGGACCTCACTTTTAAAGTGTTTCAAATCCTCTCTGGGTACAATATAGTGCACACAAAAAAAGTCTGTGATATTCTGATGGTTGCTTATCTACATGCTGTCCCAAAGTATGACAGAACATGGTGTAAATTATGAATAGCACGTGGGTGCTCTGCTGTTGCACTGCAGGAGATGCAGTTAGCAGAAGATTTGAGAGTTCAGCATTTTGTGCCTTTTAGTAACAAACTATGCCAAAGGAAAGGGTCTGAATGCATGCCTACAATTTATTTCTGCATGAGCTGTGGCTTGGTCTTGTGTGGGGCATTTTCTGTCCGTTGTCTTGCTTTTCTAGGAGTGTAAGTAAAAAAGACAGAGGAAGAAGTCCAGCTGCAGTAACTTCATTGGCACAATGGGTTTTATCCATGTTGCCCGTCCATTGAATAGAGTAGAAGCCACAGGTTTCCATTAGGAATCTGCAATTAGTATTTTTCTTCTTATATTATTGCAATTAAGCAACCAAACTACCAGTGTTTGCATTGATCATCTAAGGAGAATCCATCTTCTTTATCAATGATCTTTGCTCAGAAGAATAAACTGAATGGATAGTGGTTTGCCTCCATCTGAATCCCAGAACAGTATCTTTCAGAGGTCACTTTTTTGTTGTTTAGAATATGTGACTAAAGTACTGTTCCCAGGTGGCCAGTGCTTGGGATGGGAGGAGAGAGAGGCAAGCGTGTAACACCTGGTAGAGTATGTTTGCAAATGAATTGGAATGATTTAAGATAACAATAAATGACAAGTGTAAAAGTAAGAATTACTGATACTGAGAGACAAAACATTAAATTGTAGCTATTTAAACAATTATTAATTAAACTATTTCTGCATAATATAATATGGCTTTTATTAAATTCACACAATTCATGTAAGTAACCCATTTAAACTGCAGGCTGCTTTGTGGAGAAGAGAGGATCTCAGCTCCTGAAAAAAAAAGGCATCTGCCAAAATCCTCCATGAGTCACAGTCCCTCTGGGCCTCAGTTTCCTCCTCTGTAAAATAAGTAGAATAACCTGATTTTTTTCCCCCCACTGAGCTGCTATATTAATACATCCTTCTTGTAAATCCTGTAGAAGGATACAAAATGTTCTAATGTTCTTGAGCTTGTTGTTCTGAGCATTTTCTATTTTGAATCCTTGTGCATTTTCAGATGGGAGGTAGAAGTGGGTCATTCCCTAGTGATCTTATTATGGAAGTCTCTCCCTTATATAAGGACCGCTAATTCTGCATTCTTCTCCCTTATCAGTGACAGATTTGGTCAGTGCTTGTTTATCAGTACATATTTATTTTAATATGTCACAGTGTCTTCTGGCCACAGGCTATTACCTTGAACTGTAAAATAACTTTCATTACTATTTCAGTAAAAAAAGAAGGTCCTGTCACCAAAGACGTAGTGGTAGCATAAAACAGCAGGAACTCTGACCCAAGAAACCAAACCTAATTAATCAGAGCCTGCAGCTCAACCCAGTTTGCTGTTCAACAGCAGTTTTGATTAGTAGGGCTAGAGGCAAAGAAGACCTTTTTCTTCCATGCTTAAAAAGAGAAGAAAAGGAAATGCATGTATACATTTGACACAAGAAATACATAGATTGTAGATTATTTTTGTTTAGGCTGAGTATCCTTGAATTGCAGAACAACTTTAATGACCATTAGCCACTATCTCAGTGATTAAGTAAATGAACTAAAGAAAATGAACTGCTGGTTATGTTCCCAAACACTCGGTACAGTTTATTGAAACTGATCAGTTTAAACAAGCAGTAAATTAAGATTCACTTCAACCTCTACCTATTTGGCAAATACAATTGGGGAAGACACTCCCTAGCTTATGGAGAAGTGAAGGTGGCTTTCGGTACTGACAGAAAGTGAAAATCTTTAATGCATCCATGTTGGTAATTTACATTCAGTGTCAGGAATAAAAAATCTAAGAGACATGGGTGTCTTCTGGAGCTCCAGAGAGCAGCATGTACATCAGCCCAGCAATCACCACTGCTAATGTGCTGTATGAGGAATACATATTCAAGTCAGTGCCTAATGCAGGGAGAAAAAAAACCTGCAGTTGTTAACGTATCTTAAACTGAAATGAATTTTGTGCCTTGATGGAGAGAAATAAAAGACAAACATATGTAGAAAGCAGGAAATGTGCCTTACCTCCATCTAGTTCTTCAGCTCCAAAATGATTCCTGTAGAAGAGCATAATCTCTATCTTGTAACACTTGTAGATAGTCACTAAACAAACAAGCAGCAGCAAAATAGCACCAAGCCCACCAGCAAGCTCAACTGTGTACATCAGCTCTGCAAAGAATTACAAAACACAGCAACAGTCACGTTCCAAACCAGAGAAAGATTAGCAGCAGACCTCTTACTTAGGTTAAACATTAAAATAAAATAATGACTGATGGTTTATTTATGTATTTATTTCTTTGTAGGACCCTTAAAGAAATTTCCAATTAATAGAGTTTTTTTTTTTTTCCTGTAGTCAATTATTTTTTTCCTCTGGTACACCATCTGAATTGCTCATTTGAAAAATAACAATTGCTGGGGATATGTGTCTGTGTGAGTATGAGTATGGGCATAAACCTAAGACATATTTGATAACTGTCTTCCTTCTCTCTCTCTGTTGATAGATCACAGTTTGCTTTATAGAGATAAATGTTGACATTCCACTTACAATGAAAGCAGAAAATCGGGTTTTTTTTTTTTTTTTTGGGGGGGGGGGGGGGGCGACTATAATGCAAACACGGCTTCTCCCTTATTCTACATACAAATAAGAAGAATTTCAGACTACTAGATAAGGTTACACTACGGATTTGGTGTGTGTGTGTCCCCACCAATTAAAAATAACTATTAAAAAAAAACAAACAACAAAACTTGAGAGATGTGAAGACAAATTATCCAAGGAACCCCACAGCTTTACAACATTTCAGTTATGTGTCATCTTTGACACAGTTTCCCAAAGATTTGTAGTTCATCTTTATTTTACCCTTACCCCCAGAGGGACTGGCTTATGTGTAGTCACAGCAAACCATCCTGACGTGCCCGTTCTGACACTCCCATTCAGACCATGACCCCTGGTGTTTTTGCTATACTCTGCCACTGGAGACTCACATGATGGATTCAGGTAGCTCCGTTCCTGATGATGTGGACTCTGGTCAAATATGGCAACAACTGTTTACCACCAGCAGTATCCTCAGTGGGGCCACTTATCTGCATAAGCAACCTGCCATCATGGGCTTTCACCTACCCCTGTCTAAAGTGTTGCACAGTCAAGGAAGCTCATGCAGCTACATGACATCCATTTTGGTTTCAGTTTTCATTTGCTTATTGACTCAAAACCAGCAATGTAAAAAAAAAAATAAAAAAGGGAGGGTGGGAGGAGGAAGAGTGTTACTAACAATGATGCAATTTGAAATGAGTAACAAATGGCATATCTTAAGCCCACCCATACTTTTCTAGTATCATTCATTTTCCAGGA
>NW_010249532.1:69863-73208 GCF_000690775.1 Eurypyga helias
AATCAATTCTTGGAAATCCAAGAGCTTCATAAAAATTGTGCTGGAGAAATCTCAGTTCCATGTTATTTTCACAGTATTCTCTTCCAGCGGGTAGCTTCTGTCTGAGTGAAATAGAGCAGCTCTGAAGTAACCCTTCTTTTGCGTGTGTGTGTTTATGCGGATTTGTTATTCCAGCACAATACAATTCAATTAGAGAAATAAAAGGTTAGAACAAAAAATGACATTTCCATTTATTTTGACTGTGTCTACTGAGAATCACGCAATTCTTTATTATTTTGAGGCAACTGTAAGAAGATTTCATTGCTCTCTAGAAGACACTAGAAGTGTAATAAAATAAAAAGGTATTTATATTCCATGTCATTCTCTCCAAAACTGTGCTGGAAACTCCTTTGTGTTAGGTATTTTTAAGATCGACATGGCTGTTCTAGAATTTCAATACTTTTATGGTCCAGAGAGGGGAATTGTTTGCATGGACAAGTAATACAGTATTTTAGAATTTAAATGGAAATGAAAATGCCTCTGCACTGGCTTACTATATCCTGTTTATCGTTTTGTACTACAGGTGATGCAGCTGTTCAACGGTAACTAGAAGAAAGGCTTTAATATTTCAGGTTGCTAGGCACAAAAATACTCTATTTGTGTGCCTGCTGTTATGACTCATTAAAGGCAAGGAAAAACTTTACAACTGTAAACCAAAAGTTTTTTCTAAATTAATGATTTTGAGATTAAATGGAAAAAAATAACTGCAGGTAGTCATCTGTTCTCTGTCACTGAGCATGAAATCAGATTAATGTACTGAAATCAGATTAATGTACTGTATCACTTTTGCCATCAGAGTCCTTGTTAGTTACCTTTTTCCTCATAACACAATTCAAGATTGTGCCTATATTTTTACTTCAGTAAAGTCTACCTGACCACACATGAACCTGTCCTAAATTAGACAACCAGAGCAAACAATAAAATTCTCTGTCACCCTGAAACGTACTAGAAATTACCTTTTCATGTGCTGCTAAGCCCATCATGATTGCTTATGAGCACAAGGATAAATTGGTTCTTTCTTAAGCAGATTGGTTTACAAAATAAATTTCATGTTCTACGTATCTTGCATCGCAAGCTTGCTCTCCGTGTTGGACAACGTCTACCAGCACATGCTCGCTCTGTCTTGGGTGCTATTTGGCAAGGTCCAGAGGAAGAGTGAGGGGAATGATTAGCCCAGCAAACTGCTGCATCCTTACACCCAGCCCTCCAAAAACCTGAGCTAACCCCCAGAGCATTGGAAGTGGGACAGCCACATCTGTGTGCGCTGCGGAAGGTGGGATGGATTGGCCTGGGCACAGAGACACGCCACACTGGTTGCTTTCAGGCCCTGAGTTTGGGTTTCTGCAGGATGCTAAAGCTTGCCCTGTGGGGGCACTGGCTGGCTTTGAGCTGCCGCAGGGATTTTATAAAGAACGTTACCCTGTGTGGCACTGAACCGAAGGCATGAGAAGCAGGACAGTCAGCCCTGCCCCTGCGGTTCATCCCTCAGGTGACCGAAGCTGTCATATTTCTGTGCCTCAGTTTCCCCAATGTGAACTGGGGAGGATGCTTTGGACTCCTTGGTAGGAGAGGTTACTCCTAAAGGTGCACTTTGGACACTGAGGGTGTTGGTGATGGCTGTGTAAACAACGATGTAGTGGCTGTTAAAGCTAAGTTAAAGTGTAACAGCAAGGTCGGGGTGTAAGGTTACCTTCACAATACCAATTTTTCCTGCTGCTTTATTCGGCTTTTATGCACTGGGATTTAAGCACAGTTGCTGCAGCAGGCATTACACTCCCTTTGAAGTGTGATCTGTTTTTCCTGCAAAGTGGCTCCACACTAAAAAGATTCAATTTCAGCACAATTCAACATCAGAGGGGAGAGACAAAAAGTGCAAACCTTTTAAAATGTACTTAGCCTCTCTGTTACGTTGCTCAAATTACAGACCTGGTCCTCCTTAAGGAGCTGAGGCTGAATGTAGAAAATAGTAGAGGAAAATTACTCGGCTAACCCTTAGGGGGACAGGCATTCTGTTAAACACAACAAATGAGCAAGTGCCAGGGAGTTACATTCAGAAGCACAGCAATCATTTAGTTACAGGCAATTAACAATAGTCCTCCAGTAGCACAGGAACAGTTCTACTCCAAGGGAAAACACATTGATTACTGCTGCAGTAGTAGATTGGTTTCTGAATAAATAGCTTCAATTTAAAACAAGATCTGTTACAAGCCTTTTGACCAATGGCTACAATTTTTTTCCTTATCGGGAGGCTTTGGCCAAGCAACCCAGTGAAAGAAACAGCTAATTAAAACAAAGTACATGTCCTCTCCATATATCTAGCACGATATGGCTGGTAATAAACATGCTTACTTTATATTGATTCTATCCTAATTATTAAACATATTTGTAGGACCTTTGATCTTCACCTGGCTTTAATATTTGATAAACTTCCTTTTGCTGTGTCATGCAGGTAATTCACTTAGCAGGAGTTGTAACAAGAGTGTAAATAAAAGGATACCTTCAAAGATTTATATCTTTTGACCTATAGGACCTGCTTCAGAGACTTTACATTTAATGGTCTGTGATAATTTAAAATTAATCTCATTCTATTCATTGGTCCATATACACCTGACCTACTACGAAAAATAATTATTTCAAACATTCTTTTTTTGTGATTTATAACACTTTGAGGACATGTGATTTATATCTGTGTATTCAATTTCTGAGCCTTTTTCAAAATCCAATTACAGTCTATCTAAGGTTTCAGTTTTGCAATCACTTATGCAGATTGCTTAACTTCATGGACTATAAGTAATCCCTCTGAAGTCAACAGGACTATTCACAGAGCTTCAGGTTAGCGCATACATAAATCTTCGCAAGTTTGTACCCTACACATTCACATTCTCTGCTTGTCTTGGATGATTTAACTCACAAAGCTACCAGGTTTGGTTAGAGACAGTTCTGAGTTTGTCTAGGTATGCTCTCACAGACTTCAATTATTAAATGAAACATCAAGGTAATTAATATAATTTGGAAGGGGAGCAGTTGAAGACAATACTGAAGCTTTCATGATGACACCTGAGAGAAGGTAAGGAAGGCAGAAACTGACAACCAACGGAAGATTGATGTGTCATAACATGCAGCTTTGCTTATAAGCAGGTGTGTTTCTTCTAAAGGAAGAAGGAGTCTGGCTAACACAGGAATATTCTTCTGAGTCTCTTTTCAGACATCAGCAGTAAACAGTAGGCAGAGTTTAGGTTAGGAAGGGAGAAACCCATGCTCACAGTTTAAAAATGGAGAAGTATGTGCTTATTTTCACCCCCCACC
>NW_010249532.1:73220-83663 GCF_000690775.1 Eurypyga helias
CACACACACACACCCGCCCCCAGGCTTAATACAATATTCATTATGGCATGTCTGTAAAACAATTTATCTTTCCAAAGTATATCATATGGAACCAGAGCTTTATACAGCATATGCATATCGAATACACATACACATGTTAAAAACGTATTCACTACTTTTTAGGATTAGGATTTTTTGTTTGTTTGTTTCAATGTGCCAAGCAAAATCTGTTTGTATTTGATGGCTACATGGATACTTTTGTGAATAATTACTGATGCATATTGTAGGACAATTATACTTCTGATACTCCTAGAAACAGATTTGGGATGTTTGTTAACTTGATTATGAAAAGATTTCTTAGCACAAAGTATATGTTTTCTGCCAGCACAGGCCACACATACCTGTAGATGTCTGCAGAGTTGACTTAATGTGGCTAAATTTAGTTACATTTTTAATATGGTTTGCAATGCAGTGGTTTAATTTTATTTATTAGAACTATTGAGACCTAGTTATCTAACTTCATTTTTTAGATCAATATATAACATATAATCAAGAATGATCTGTGAAAATAACTAGTCGGGTTCTGGATTGTATGTATGTACATATATATGTGTGCAAATACAAGACAGGGATCTTGTTAACCTATTCATTAGTATGGCAGGCAGCATATCTGAGCCTTGGTGCTGTTGGATTTCTCAGTGTTATTAGAATAGAGATAGTAAATTATTATAATATAAGTATATTCTTACTGATGACATTTTTATTTCCTCTGAGAAGCGTGGGATGCCTGTTTCCAGCAGGAAAATAATTGCACTGACTGTCTCCAACAGTATGTTAGCTCAAAAGAGGATAAGATTGAAAACAAAATATAGATGCTGCAATGTTACTGTAGTTTACTTCATCTAAATACAGAACATTGCATTTTAAAGGCAGTTTATACTTCAGGTTGAAGGAAAAAAGTAATCATGGTGAGTAACTGCATTAATCTCTGGTTAGCTTCCCCAAATAAATGACTTGTCTATAACTTCAAACCTTACTGATTAGGAGATCTTCTATTTTCTTATTGCACTAGAGAAATCAGACAGCCCACACAATTACTTCTTTTAGATCTTCTGAAAAAAATGAATGTAAGAAGCACTGGGAGGTGCTAAAATGTGGGGAAAAATGGAGTACCAAGTTCCAAGTATGTAAGATCATAAAACATACTGTTTACATTTTTTTCTGAGGATAGCATTAATGAATAATTTATCTCTGCATGGATTATAGGAACAATTTAAGACATCTTATTTTAAAGTATTTTCATCCTTGCCAATCAAATTTAGAATTGCACTTACACATTATATAAAGAGAAGAACTATGATGAAAGTGGTACAAAAGATGTTTTAAAAAGGAATCTGTTAAACAAACAAACTTGTTTGACACTTTGTTAGAGGAAAGTTAGATTTAGGCACATGCTAAGTGATCTAACTAATCTTTTACTGGAGATGTCTTAGGCCAATTTTCTAAAGGATGAGAAAAGCCTTGCTGATGAAGAAAATGGTCTTATGAAGAGTTTATTTCAGGCAGTAGTGTTTAGTATTCTATTAATTTACTGATTTTAGATGAGATTGAGTGTAAAAATAACAGTCACTATTGGTTAGGTTTGGGACAGGAAGGGAGATAGTATTTGGCTTTTTGCCCTATGTCATGACTTCATGGGGAAGTGAACCTTTGCACTGCCCATCAGAGTGACAACCTAAAGGCTCCTTCAATGGCCATAGAATGATGAAAAATCAATTTCCATAAAATCAAATCAAATTTAATTCCCAACTCTAAAACCTGGTGAGGAACTTGGAAAAGCTTTTCCTGCATTGCAGAAATGCTTTATACAATGGAAGACATACATGTATAAGGTCTTAGCTGACCAAGTGGGTTAGAGTTTTACAACAGTTTTGCTCTCACTGAGACTCAGAGATTTGCTGGAATGTTCCAGCAATTAGGAGCAATTAATGGAATTTGAAATATAAAGCTCATTGCTCTCATAACTCACATGACTAGCTCCCATTCAGAAATTTCAGAAGCATCGTGAAAGTTTATGGCAAAGGGTGCTATAACACCTGTGGTTTCTTCACAGAGGTTAGAAAAGAACTAGTTTCTTTTCTCTTTTAGGTCTTAATTGTCACTCATCACTACCACTGTGTGAAATCGTGTCCTAGTGACTGAAAATGTTCATGAATTCACTGGGTGAATTTCCCCCAAAATAAGCACATAATTAGATAACAATCTGTATTTCCAACATAGTCTGTGGTGAAATGAGACTATGAAGGCTTTGATCCAGCATGAATGTCATATTTTTCAATACATAACATTATAGAAGAGCATTCTTTCTCCTTATGCATTACATTTTTATCTGCCACATTGATAGGCTATCGGCTTGTCTTCTTGAATTAAAAACCTGTGAACAAAATAGCTATAGGGTGTGATCCACCCCTTATATCATCTGCAATATGTAGTCTGTCTTTAATAAATTAGTGCTTAGCGCTGTCAGTGTGACTCTCAAAATTAATTTCTAGAAGGTTCCTCTACCTGTCTGAAGATTAACCTCTAACTGCTACGGATGATCAATGTTAGCTATTACCAATAAGTAACAAAATCAGCCTTAGATATAACAAGGATATATTTTTTTTCCCCACACAAAAGAAAAAAGAACTTGATTATTGCAAATGTGATAGAAAGAGATTTGGCCAACAGCTGGAGGAAGAGAATGAAAATTAAATCTCCTGGTTCTGATCCTTCCCTTTTTCTGATTAATATTGGACGTATTTTGTATGAATGGATGAGAAAAAGATACAGCACTGGCATTTTCATGCTTAAAATGCTTTACTGCCTTTAGCTCTGAGTTAAATGCTCCTTACCTACAGTGTCTGAAGAAAGTTAGAAGTCTAAAATTCTTAGCTGACTGCACAAAAACATAGGTCATAGGTTTTCTCCGCTGGCACTCAGAAAGTAAAAGAAGCTCAGGAGAAAACAGGGGTTCAGCTTCCCAAGATGCAGTGCGCTGACATCTGGGATAGAAGGGGTTGTCAGGGGCCCTAGCTTTCTCCCACGGTTGGATGCCCCACATGGGTTTGCTTTTCTTGCACAAGTGGTGTTGGAGTCTGGGGGGATCAATGTTCTGGTCCTCCTGAAATTCCTATCAGGAAAGGGGAGATTCTGGGTTTCCATTCCAGTACCATGTCGGGGGAGTAGCAGAAGCCCCCTCTCCCCAGTCGAACGTGCCAGATGCCGGTTTGCAGTGGGCACCACCATCAGACGGATCCTGCTGGTGTTTTCTGTGTGTGTCCCTGCTGGACTGACCAGCAGGAAGAGTAATGAAGATACATCCAGGTTTTTGTTGGTGATTTAGACTCTGAACTTCTTGCCCTTTCAGGGCCTGTGTATTTGCAGGCATATCCAAAAGCTCCCCCTGGAAGTTTAAGTTTACAGAGAATGTGTTGACCAGGGTTATACAGCAGCTGCAAGGGTATTTGAAAGGCTTAAATTTTGTACCTGAATCCCCACTGCAGCGTTTAGCCCTAAATACCTCTTTTCCCAGGAACACTTTTTGTTCAGTAACAGAGCTTTATGCTTTCCTGTCCCTTCTGATCCTGGTGATAATGTACCACACATGAAGTTTAAGAAGGATTAAAATTTCTCTTTCAGGTATTCAGTGAACCTTCCAAATTCAGCATTTTTGTTGGCTTATTCTGCTGGAAAAAAAGATAACTAAGTAGAAAACCAGCCAAAATTAGTATCTCAGCAAATGCCTCCATGTTCAAGAAGCAAATTTACCTAATTGTTAGGTCCCAGTTGTTCTAAGTGAGCCAATAATCAGAAATTAATAAACAGCTAACTCATTCCTAGTGGAGACTAAATGTAGATCTAAACAAGGAAACCTAAACTGAAATGTTGTCATGGTGATATACAGGAAACTAAGCAAGCAGTGCAAAGCTCCTCTTCCTAGGAGACCTGAGAGACTAGCTCAAATTTTCATCTGTCATGGTTAATTTATCATTTCACTGAAACAGTTGTCAACATGCAAACTAAAGGCTTGTAACAGGTACTTTTTGGTTTTGAGGACACAGCAGATTTGGTTTCCAAATCACAATTTCAGAGTCAACCTTGCTTAAAGAGGGGAAAAAAATGATGAAACTTTTGCAATTTTATTTTTTACTATTTACAAGGGCAATTAAATATTGAGATTACTTCCTCTTAAGTATGTCATCATGAGACCACATACTGTGCTGTGTTTGACATATTGATTTCTTCAAGAAAAGAAACAATCAAAGTAGATCCTTGCAAAATTTATGCATGCACACGGTTAAATTAAAAAGCTGGTGGTCACAGGACAAAAGAGACTTAAGTGTTACCAGTCCTGGGGCTACTGCTTTTATGGAAGGGAAAATAAGGACTCACCATCAGCATGTGACTTAATACACGTCAGTTAATAAAGTATTGTTTTTCAAGTAATTTAAGCCTTTAAAATTCTTTATTTTCAGTGTTCCATGCACTAACTTAGTTATTAAAGACAAGCTATTGGATTTCAGTGTTTGTTGGGTTAAGCTCTTACTCTGAATTAGTAGTATATGACTACTAACTGGTAAATAGTTGAGCTTCAATTACTTAATAAGTTAATTTCCTGTCTCAGTAAACACAAGAAAGTATGGCAAATGCCAGGCTAAGCAGAACATCTGGTCATTTACATCTGAATCTCTTAAGAACAATGCAAGAGTTCACAAAAATGGCTACAAATTAATTCTATTTAATTAATTGGAGGTATACATGATTACATTAAAATAAATGAGTTACACTACCTTGATTTATGGTTTCCTTTTAAACTTAGATAGACAGCAGGATACAAGACTAAAACTAGGGAAGACATCATTGCTTTGATATAAACTGAGATGCCACAAGTAGTTCAGCACCACGATAAGAACTTTGTTTGCTCACCTTCACAAACAGTCTAAAAAAAGCACAGTAATGACAGCAAAGTACAGACACTACTCCTGATTATTCTTTGCTCTCTTAAACCAGTGGGATGCTGCATGAGGGTGGGGAGCGTCAAGCCCAGGCATGTGAAGCACCCTCTGGGAGGTAAAGTGAACAAAGTGGATCTGGGAACCTCGCTTTGCAAGACATTCTCCACCTATCCGTAATTATCTCAGTGGGAGACAGCTGTGACCATTAGGCAGTCCGGAATCACAGGATGTGAGTGGTGAGTAGAAAGAGGAAGGTCCTTAGAAGTTTGTGTCATGATACTTCATTTCAGAAATGTTGGCGTTAAACAAATGTGTGAGAAGGAAAATACCCACAGACTATGAAGGAACATCCCTGGCATGAGGTTTAGGTGGCATTTCTGATCGAAGTGGCATGTACTTTTGTTGGCTTTTCTAATATTTTATTTTATTTCTTACAGAAAATTATTACAGTTGCATTACCTGTGGCTTCCTATTTTTTTTTCTCTATTGAGCCTTTATGATTTTTAAAGTTTATGAATTATTAAATGCATCCTTTATATAAATACAATTAAAAAGGTATTACTGTATTTTTCCCAGTCACAGCCATAGTTAACAACAACCTTTCTGTTTTATTTTGAAAGTTGTACAAATGCCTGGAGAAAAATAATCATTGCCTATTAATACCTCAGGAAGCCAAAATTCATGCTTATATTAAAAGGAAGATCTACAAACTGACTGCCCATATAATGTACCATTTCATGGAGCAAAGCCGTGCATTTACCCCTTTTATGTAGAAGAATACTGGCATGTCGACGTCCATTTCCATTCTCAACGTAGCACGAGTAATTCCCCAGGTCTGCCTCTTCCACAGAGTCAAGAATCAATGAGATGGAAACCTCCTGTTCCCCGAGATGTTCCTTGAGAACCCTGAGGAAAAAGCAACCATCGCTGCTATTCTGCTTGTACCATAGCAAAGCATTAGATAATCATGACATAATAATGCTACTTACAATTCACAACTCTCTGGCTTCAAATTTGGCTATGGTTTGATGAAATCTTAATTAAATTATATCATGCCCTTTTCTTCCTCACTTCTAATGAGGAGGTTTGGCTTTGTAAATGTTAATGAGAGCTTCAGTTAATTGTCTTCTTTAAGCCGAATGATGTGCACACTGATAATATACTATTCCACACTCTGATGGAGACCCTGATCAGTAGTATATGAAGTCTTAAAATGTTAGAAGAGAGAAAAGGGAAAACAGTTCTTTTGGAGTTCAGGGTTGCATTAGGGGGCTAGGTCAAACACACTATTTGTGCAGTTTCTGAGGCTCTTCAACATGTCACTCAGAAACGGTATGTTTATGTCATGGCCTAAAAAAATTGTTTCCTGAAGGTTTTATAAAATTTGACTGTGTATTACAAAGCAGTAGAAAGAACTGGCATATGAGAGAACTGGAATCTCTTCTGATCCAGGTAGATAATTCCTATCCGATAGGAGTTGGTATGCTATGTCAAGCATGCAATTCTCAATACAAACCCACTTATTTCTTAATTTCCAAATGAGGCAGCACTTTAAGAAGAACTAAAAGAACATGATGCGAATTGCCAGATCTCCTCTAAACCAAGTATTTCAGTAGGTATAAGCAGCTCACATAACAGCATGCTTGGTTGTCACAGGCCAGATATCATCCCAGGAAACTCACTTTTTTCCCTCGAAGAAAAGAAATTAAGACATTCCAAGAGAAACCAGACCAGCATTTACATAAGGCTCCATGTTTTAAAAGACTTCTTTTGAGCTGTTTTCCTTGCTGTATTTCTTTTTCTTTATCTCATCTTATTAGTTGATTCTTATTGTAGCTTTTCACAGCTTGAAAAAGTAACTATGCAAGCTCCAGTTGGTTATACCACAGTACCTGTTGGGCAGCTATTCTGCTTTTGCATCTCTCTAACATCAGAACTGGCCGAAGTGTGCATTTTTCTGTTCTCTACTGGTGGAGTTCAAAAAGGTAAATAATGGACCTTGCAAAAACAGGGATCAGAACCAAAGTGTTCCTGAGTGAGTCTGTGGTAACAAATACTACATTAACTATCAAAAAAAGATAATGACTGAAAGAAACAAAATGCTTTTTCTTTTACCTAATGTCACTTTCCCAGACTCGACTATCATCCAAATCTTCAATAAACTTCTCCCCTTTCATCCAGTAGATTAAAGGACTGACATCTCCACTATATCCAAAGAAAGCTCGGCAGGTTAGATTAGCAGAACCACCTGTTCAAAAGAATGTAAGAAAAAAAATGTTATTTCCAAATTTGTACAAAAAGTTTCATTTTTGAATCAGCTAGTTTTATTGACTATAAAAACCATATCTGTCAAGACCCTCAATTTCCAGCTGCTGTTGAAATTGTGCAAAAGTATCTACTTGTCTTACCATTAGTGTTCAATATATTTGCTGAAAATAAATAATAAAAAAAAAAGAAAATAAATTTTACATAAGAACAGGATTCAATTCTGTGTGCTTTCATCAAGTTTTCTCTGTTTGGAAAGAAAATGAAAGATTATGGTTCTTTTTTTTGTTTTGTTTTCAAAAAGAGTTACCTTAACCAAAGATTTCCATGTTTTCTCTGAAAACAGATAAGGGTTAGGTAAAATAGATGTGTAATCACATCTGTGTTAATTTAGCTTTGTAATGGTTTCTGTAGAGAGGCTGATAGAGTCCTACAGGGTACCATTTCCAGGGGACAGCCAGTAGAAATACGTGTGCTTATTGCTAAATAATCTTTGCAAGAAAGTATTAAACACTGAAACTTGAAAAAAGAATGCCTGTGAACTTATTCTGTACATTGAGGGACACGTCTTGCTGTATGAATGAGAATAACCATTAGGTACATGCAGCAATGTGCAGAAATTCTTTGTATGTGAGCTTTACTGGGAAAATTAAAAATGTAATATGCCTTCACTTTGGTTCATTTTCATTGTGTAGTCCTTCGTTGTGTTAGTACCACTTGGCTTTGGGGTTTCAGCTAGAGCACATATAGGGATCAAAATGGTACTCTGCACGTGTGTTGGGAAGATCGGATAAAAACAGAGGACAGACACAACTCTTCTAAACTTGTGTGTGCATTTCTTTAGTGGAAAATAACAGTGATTTAAAGAGGTGTTGTGATTTAAGGGGTAGGTTTTTTCTCCCTTGAGGAGAGTATGTTAATGGAGTTTATATTACTGCTGAGACCAAACTTATATTTTATTTACAATTTCAATTTTTGATCTTAGGAATTTAAAGCTGACTGACCACATCTCCTGAGGAAAAAAGAAAAAGATGCATTGTTAATACTACTTCATTCTGTACCAGTATACCATGAGAAGTCCACCTGGATTCAATGAATTTCCTTAAAAATACACTGCTTTAGACAAAAACCTGGTCCTTTTCAAACATGAGACGTTAATACTTCAACATCTTATTTACTTTTTAGTATGGAAACAAATGCACAATGCTTTATAACAAGACGATGAGTAATTATTAAATAAATGTATAATTTATATGAAATTATTTGTGTCTTTCTGTAAAAGCATCTGACTCCTCATATCCACACTGTAAAAGGTGCAGAATCAAATATTTGTACTCAAAATGTGCAACATCAAGGCAAGTTCCATCTATGTTACTTTCACAAGCTGTTTTAGGAATTGAGTTCCTTATAGTAAATCCATGAAGTTTTAGTTGGTGCCACAGCCTTTGCCAGCAATGCTTGCTAAGGAGACAGGAGTAGGCCAGAACTTGAAAGTAAGATGGAAAAGAGGGTCTCATTTACATTCAAAAGGTGTGAAATCGAACCTCTGACTAATGAGACATTTTGATAATCTCATTAATCTCATTTTGATAATGCTCATTCAGAGCAAAGTTACCAAATGTAACCTGGAGATCTCCAGCAAGAGGGAAAAACCTCTCTTTATAAAGACAAGCACAGCACCCGTTTCCACACCCTGAGTAGCAACGGTCAGGACACCTCCCTGGAAATCCACCTCCTCAATGTCTACACAGTTCAAGAAGTGTCATTTGGAAGCACTGTGCAGAGAAAGATTTCTGCAATCTTGAAGACATTTGCAGAGAATGAGATAAGTATTGGGACACTGCTTAATGTGGGTCAAGTGCATGAAAACTGTAACGGAACATGATGAACTTCTGGGTGTGCCTAGGATATTCCAGAAGATGCAAGCCCAGTTCCTTATAGAAGCTGCATATCAGACACAAACTGTTTGTTTGTGTTTTCATAGTAATTACGATACATGAACATGTGAAAATGAAAATACAAAACCTTAAAGGATTATGAATGTCCTGGCCACAGTCATTCAATCTAGCACACATTCAAGGCTGTGAAATGACTAGTAACCACAGCATCAGTGGACCCTGATCACACTCAAAATGGGAGAAGGTACCTGCACATCTAAAGCAAAAGCAGTCTCCTGTGATAATTGGATAAACCCTATGGCATTATCACCCAGTTTTAGAGGCAAGACTGCTATGTAATGCATCACTGCCACTTCTTGGGCTTTTTCTGGAGCTTTCCAACAAGTCAAGGTCCAGTTGAAACTTTTGAGCTTTTAAGAGCTGGCTAGATTACAGCTAGAGGGACTGAGGCTTCTGGCCAATTTATCCATGATTCACAGAGATTAGGCACCATCAAAGCTCTCCAGGACCCTGCAGCTAAGAAGCACCCACTGAGAGATGATTTTGGCACTGTGCAGGCCTCTGAGCCTTTTACAGGTGAATATTAACAAATAAAAAATGTCAGAAAAAAGGTTGTAAGATAAGACTTTTTTACTCATTACATACTTAAATAAAGGTTGTAAGATAAGACTTTTTTTACTCATTACATACTTAAATAAATTTTCCCCCTAAATACAATATGTAAACTTTTTTTTTTTTTTAAGCACAGAATCCAAAGTTTCCATTCAACATGAAATATTTATACCTGAGAAATAAATTAGGAAGGATGTCATGCCTCTTAGTAGTACTGTGTCAATTAAAGTTGCTGAGGAAAGGCCATTAACATGCTGGGTGTTCAACTATAAATTACCTATACTATCTGCTTTGACCAATCTTCACGATAAGCCAGTGGGAAGTTCATTAGCAGGTCATCAAGAAAGATTCAGTGATCAGCTAATGACCAACTGTGACCATTAATGGGAAGGCCTGTTATACCAGAGCTCACAGCTCTTTGCAGAGAGCAATGAAACTCACTTGGTGGAGCAGAAGATGCTCACAGCTGCAGGCACCTGTGAGTAATGGGTAGAAGCTGGAGGGAAATACTGTGAGCAGACCTTGCTCTCTGATCCAGAGCTGCCCTCATGTGAGCAAGAGTGTGCTGTAGATGGGCTACATGCTGGTGGATGAAAAGCTGAACATGAGCCGGCAGTGTGCACTGGCAGCCCAGAAAGCCAACTGTATCCTGGGCTGTATCAGGAGAAGTGTGGCCAGCAGGTCGAGGGAGG
>NW_010249532.1:84126-84429 GCF_000690775.1 Eurypyga helias
TGGCAGGGGGGTTGGAACTAGATGGTCTTTATGGTCCCTTCCAACCCAAACCAGTCTATGATTCTATGATTTTTCCCTGTAATCAGACCTTTGAAGTGAGTGGACAGAGGATGCCTAGTTTGTCATGGAGTGGCTGTTCTGCATGGGCAGTCTGCTTTTAAGAAGCGTGCAGTTTTTTTAGAATGCCTGCAAAATTTAAGTATATAAATACAAGAGCTGCTTTGCTTCATGTATAAACTAATGTATAAAACAACCTGTTAGACAAAAAATAGAGAACACCCACAGTTAACCCTACATGACTCT
>NW_010249532.1:84458-196832 GCF_000690775.1 Eurypyga helias
GCTGAGAAAAACTACAGAAGAGATTTGAAAACTGTAAAAGTTTGATGAATAGATATGTAATGCTTTCTATGCCATTAATCTAAATTTTCCTGTAAATGCTGGATTTTTATAGTTTTATAGTCTATATTTGAAGGAATTTAAATACATGTTTTAAATTAACTACATGTTTTAAATTAAATTAGTAGGGAAAATCTCTCTCTGTCCCCTTTGCTGTAAGATGTTGTAAATTCTTAGGCATGTTCTGTCTCAAGTTATGTGCTAGGTAAGCAGCTTTTTTATGGACCCTGGAAAGTCCAAATGCATGAGATTAGAACCGTTCAGTGAAAATTATAATGTTGCTGCCCAAAACACCCTCAACCAAGGATAAAGAGAAAAATGGCACTTTTGACTTCTCAGTATAATTATATATTTTTACAATAAATAATGCAATAAAGATAGAACACCTAAAAAGTAAGCTTCAACTGCATATTTCTTCATCATGTTAATCTCTGAAGATGAATATGATCTTGGTGCACATAGATGATTTTTGTAAAAAACTAGAATGTGTAGGACTACAAGGTCCTGCTGCTCATTGTGATAAAGTTGCTCTGTCACCTGTAGCCAACTGGGTTCAAGCTAAATTAATCAAAAGCTCTTTGACATCTAAACTGAGAACAGTTTTTGTTGCACAGTATGCTTTCAAGTAGAGCAGACTGCAAGGAGGGACCACAACAAAGTATAATCCTTGAAAGCAGCAAATCCCTTCAATGGAGCAACACACTTTTTTGTCCATTTTCTCTAATTGGCTACATTTGGAGCACTTTGCAAACTAATGCTACGGAGTCCGTGTCCAGGAGAGGGCACTGTCTAACTTCTAACCACTGAAAAAAAAAGGAAAAAAAAGAAAAAAAGGAACAAAGTAAATTCCTAGTGTATAAGCTCTAATTAAAAACATCAGCCTGCTAAGAACCTGCTAGTTGTAATTAGCAAATCGTGAATGTTTTGTGGTTAGTGAAATGTCATCTTGTATGGGCAGTCTAAATTACACTTGCACCATTAGTCATACAAGTTAACATACACCGTGATGGCACCTGTTGTAGCCTTGATTTGACAGATTCTTGAGTGAAGGACAACCATTTTTGTTGGAAGCAATGATAATTATCAGACATCTTTTACTGCCTGTTTTTAGAAGAATCCTCAAAGACGTATTATGGAAGTGAAGCGCTTGAGAGCCATGCTCAGCATCTAATAATACTGAGGGCCATAAGAGTGGGAATGTTAAGTGTACTCAAATATGTGACTCTCTTTTATTGTACAATGTAAAACACATTGGAAATGTGGAGGGATGTAAAAGTTGTTAAATTCTTAGGTGTGGCAGGTGGCAATTCCACACAAAGTCAGTGACCCACTTGTTTTGCCTGTGTCATATGCCAAGTCCAGCAGGCAGGTAGTTAGAATCTGCTCATGTTTTCAGAGAATTCTCACATCCTAAAACAGTTCAACAGTTTTTTAAAGCCTTCTTGTAAATGTGATTAAAAAAAGAAAGGGGAAAATAGGGTAGCTATAGTTTTGAATTTCAAGCCTTGATCATATGATCATATTCTCAGAATCTCTAGGTTTTCCCTTAGAGCAGGATGAACTGCAGAGATTTATCTTGAGTCCTTCCTTGCCTACACAAAGCGTCACCTGCTGCTATCCTGCCTTCCGTTTTGCATACCTATTTTCATATCTTGATATCTTGTACTCTATTACCAGATCTTAACTGTCTTACTGCATGTTTCACTTTGCAGGTTGGGCCAAATTGAAAACAAAAACAAAAACCCACAAAAAAACCCACAAACAAAAAAACACCTCTGTTTTCTGAAGTATAACTGCAAGCTGGGAACTGCTAAATTCTAGTCTCATCACTGAGTGTTATATTGTGAAGTCTTTGGCAAGCCATTGGGTCATGTATCCATACAATTTTGAAGATACAATGTGCAAACTCCCTCCACTTTGAATTCAGTGAGTGTAGGTTTGAAAGGGCTGGGTATTATTATTCCACTAAATATTATCATGAAAGCATCATACAAAGTGGCTGAATATGATTACACAGCTATATCTCTTCATTAATAGACCTGTCCATGTTTTGCTATGCTGCAGAGTGGAGTGTTAGTTGCACAAGACTCTGAATTACATCTTGAATAAGTTCTCCAGGAAAAATGTGTAAATTTAGTGTACACACAACCATTCCTCCACTAAGAAAAAAAAAAAAAAGGCAACTGAAGCTGTGCAACAAGATTAGAGAGTGATTGTAGCTTTTGAACTTTCACTGAATTTGTAGATATCACCTACTGGAGAGGTTAAAAAATCCCTTCCTTGAATTTCTTAATTTTAATTGGAAAAAGGCCTAATTCCTGTTCATTAGCATTTTCTTTGCTGTTCTTTTTTACTTCTCACCATAGGGCTAAACTCATTTGCCCACTCATAGTCATCCACTGCCATATGAAAGCCCTTTACCCTGCAAGGCTTCCAGCTGCTGAATTACAGTTCAACAGCAGGACACTTAATGGAGGTGTCTGTACATTGCTGCTTGCATGTTCCCTGCCGTCAGCCCTGATATATTTGAGTCTGCAACACTCAGTAAGGTGCTATACTGAAACATATGTGGTAAGATCTAAGATTAAACTAAGAATATTACAAATATTTGTTGGACTGCCCCATAGTTCGTGAAGGAAAATAAATCCAAATCCTTTCTGCTTTGAATGGGCTCTTTAGAAGGACTTTCAGAGACAGAGTCAATGAAGACAGAAACTACCACAACAGACTGCAAAAAAGAAGTGATGTATGGGACTTTTAGCTCAAAATTCCCAGAACATCTCTCAGGTATGTATATTGTTAAACTAACCTTCATTTCACAAGAGGTAACAAAACCCCTGAACCAATAATCTTGATTTTCCTAACAGGAGACCTCTCCTCTTGATAGATGGTTATGTCAGGTTGATAAATTAGTTGTTCAGCAAGTACTTTTCATTCCTTCCTCTTCAGAAGTAGAGGCTGGAGTGGGAGACAACAACTATCACAAGCATAAAGCAAGAGTTGCTGAAGGAAAGGAAAGTTACTGCAACTGTTTTAAAACTTCACTAAACTTTTAGTCTACAAGCTCAGATTTTCTTACAGGATTTTTTAGACAAATATATTTCTTAAACACTTTTTTCCTGTGTCCCCTTGGTCATATCAAAAATTATTTTCTATTGTAAAAGCTTAGCTGTTTTTATATATAAATCACAAGAAAATATCCTAGGGAACAAAATATCTCCAATGGGGGGAATAAAAAAGAAAAAAAAAGAGGAGGTTCTAAATGTCAAACTTCACTTGTTTTTTAGTTCTTACAGACTTGTGACTTGAGAGCTTTCAATGTCCACACTGTGCATAGCTTAATATTGTTCAATGTCTTGGATTCTTTTTCAACCTCACTGCCTTTAACTATGGTGCTGTGGCTTTCGCATTTTAAGCATACTACATGGTAAGAAAGTAAGCTTATCTAGCAGCCTGAAGTTCCCTTTGCATACAGGAGTCCCATAAGGGCTCCCATAAGTCCCATAAGGGAGACCATACTCCTTATGGTCTCTCTCTGTGCCTCGAAAGCAAGGCAGGTAGGTTGCTCATTCAGGGATGCCACTGTCCCTCAGCAGACTCTGACCCCCAGAATGGCCTCTTGCGGCCTGCTCTGGGCCACATTTTGGGAAATTCCTGGAAAAGAAGGAGGGGTTTAACTTTCTACATTTCAGGGAGGTTAGATAAGGGAAAAAAACCCCAGAAAACAATTAAATGTGTGTCTCTGGTAAAGAATATTTATTGATAAGAAATATTTTAAGTACTGTAGCCTCCTGGAGTTCTGTAGTTGACCCTGGACCCTGAGAAACTACAAAGCTGGAATAATTTCTCTATTAGTTGAGGAAGACAAGTTTCAAGCCATTGCAACAGTCAAAACATTTTCCTCATTCCCATACATAAAAACAGGCAAAGCAGCAGCAGAATGAAAGTGGGACTTAGGCAGCTCCTCTGAGTTGGAATGCAGCTATGCTAGACTTGTTTTGCTAAGGAGCTACTTCAATGTATTGATAAGGCCAGTTCACCCATGCCTATGATGACAATAATTTTCAGACAGGGCACTCTTGCAATAGCACAGCTCCCTTTTCACTTCACTTTCTTTCACCTGTGAAAGATGTAGAAATAATTGACTTCTTTTTTTTTCCTTGTCCTGAAGTGTTGGCCCAACAGAAGAAAACATTCAAACCTCTTGCCATAGATGTTTTGTTATCAATATTTTTTGAATTCTGTTTTCTTGTTCTTTCTAAACAAAATATAGTGGGTTTGCTTTGGTCTCTTGTGAGCATTAGTCCACATCAAAAAACCCTGCACATGAATCATGGCAACCAGCTGCAGCCCCAGTACCTTCTCCCAGCCTCCCTCACAGGTTCACCTGCACAAGGGAAATGCAGACCATGTTCTGGATTCTAGATAATGACAAATAACATGCTTTTTCCATAAGATGTTAACACTGGGGAGCTGTAGCAAACAACTCACTGTGTCAGATCACACACATATGAAAATATAAATAAACGTCAGGAACAGATTTGGCAATTCATTTTACATCCAAATTATCAGCTATTCAACTTCTTGCAGCAATTTCAGCTCCTAACTGTTCAGTCAGTTGATTTCTTGAGACATAGCACTTAAATGAACAACGTTAGAAACAGTGTTCTGCTATAATGTCTCATGCCGATCCCTGGAAGTGTTCAAGGCCAGGCTGGACGAGGCTTTGAGCAACCTGGTCTAGTGGAAGGTGTCCCTGCCCATGGCAGGGGGGTTGGAACTAGATGGTCTTTAAGGTCCCTTCCAACACAAACCATTCTGTGGTTCTATGATTCTATGAATACCTGCTCTTTAACTGCTTTGGAAAGAGGGATTGCAGTATTTGTGCAATCATTAAATAATTTGAGTATATACAGTAAATTCTCATCTTTGCAGTCACACATACATATTATATAATAAGTTGTGGTTTTATTTTCCATTGGTCAGCCTGGCTGCTCTTTTCCTCCCATTGCTTTTTCTTCATGTGCAAGCCTACCACGCATTGAGTAGGTTGCAGGGAATTATTTGGGCACGGAAATATTCTGAAAAAGACTGTAGAGATGGGCTGCATATGGAAGAGGTTTTTTAAAGTAGAGCTTTTGGAAACTAGCAGGCACAGTGTTGCCTACACCTGCTAGGTGGATATTAAGGAACTAGAGATTCCAAACAATCAATGACAAATAATTAAACACTTTATATTCCTCTGGTGATTTTTACTCTTCAGCACACACTGGAAACATCAGCAGTTGTAAGATTTTAATGAACGAACCAATTCTGTCAGATCACACCATATGATGGAAAACGTCATTTAGAAAAGACCCAGTGTAGTTTGGCAAGCATGTGGATGGGGAAAACTACCATTCCCATGAAGCAGTGTGGCACAACAGCATAAATAAAACTGAAATAAAACACATCTATTAAATGAATCAAAACATTTCCATTTGATTCAAAATGACATGAAAACACTCCTCTGCTTAAATGTTCATCAGGAAAGCCATTAAGCACCACTGTAAACTGGAGGCCTGATGAACTGAACCTGTTAATTACTAATAAAACAGATAAATCAATATCAGCCTTCCCTTTTACTGCAATAAAGTCTTTGAGGGTAGAAGGTTATGTCATGCATATTCATACTGGGTTTGCTGAGTACGTAGAAGAATGAAAACGAATGATATATGTATGCTTTAGATGTGCTTCTGCTTGTAATTGTGCTTCTCCCCCCACCTTAAAGTCATGAAGGTATTGCAATGGATAGAGAAAAGACTAACAGCATATTCTTAGAAATAATGTTTGTCATTTGTCATGTGACCAATATCTCTTGATATCACTTTAAAATCCAAGCACATGAAATACTTCTATTGCATAAAAATGTGAATATGTGCTGTTTCTAAGAACAGTGAGTTTCAAGTTTTTTTACAACAGTCATTACAGCATGTGGTGTTTGTTTCACTTCCACATGTGAGTTAGTCTCCTGCTTTCCAAAGAAACCCCCAAAACAAAATCCATGAAAACAAAACCCTCTCCTTCACAAAGATGCAAATGCAGAAACTTGTTCACTTGTCTGTCACAAATATGCTATAGTCCCAGTCCATACACGTGCTGGAATCTGCTCCTACTGATCAGCTTCCTTTCCACATGAAGGGCAGACAGGCTTTTTCAGTATATACCTCTATGTAATTGCATATTGACAGACAACGCTTAGCGAGGGCAGCTGCACAAATGGTAGCAACGGAATAAAAAAGATTCCAGCTGTAGCACTGCATACGTGCTACCTAAGTTTAAAGGGAAAAAAAAAAAATGGGGACAAGCTTGAATTCTTGATGCTGTACTCTGCTTTCTGACCTGCAGGCATACAAGTGGGGTAGAGGAACTGTGTTATAACCAGAATTCCCAGAAGAAAAAAGATGGGTCTGGCTGAAGGCAGTGTTCCTGCCGCTCACTCCTGGGCCACACAACATCTTCTCTCTCTTCGGGTCCTTGCTAGATGTGAGAACTTCTTCTCCTCAGCAGGCCCCCCCCACTGCTCCCAGCCTCAGAGATCTGCCTTCTCTCACTGATTTTGGAATGGGCGAAGACTTGTAATCTCTGTCCCCCTTCCCAGGTACTAGCTGTTGTTGGCCAAATGGGCAAGAGGGGGAAAGTTATTCTTGTGCTCCTAAACAACACCTGCTCAATGACTGGCTTTATGTTGGCTATGGCTCTTTAGCAGGAAAATGGCCTGGCCGGGTTGGAGGTACAATGGGAAGAAGCAGATCCTGATGTCCCCATCTGTATTTGAAGTAGGTGCGGTCATGGACATCATAAACTGTGATTCTTCCAAAACAACTTCCTTCTCAAGAACAAATGATCATCAAATTATTTTCTTTTATTGCTCCAGTTTGTCAAGAGGAGGTGCTCTTGAGTACTGGAAAATCTGGGCCACAGCAAGGCTTAAATGATTTATCTTCTTGCTGCAGCCATGTGAGCCTCATTTCTCTAGCCCACCTTCATCCTCCTCCTATTGTTGGCTGTCCATCCATTTCCATGTTTGCATTCTCTAGTGTCCTGCCAGTAAAACTCAAGAACTTTAGGGCTCCTGTACCTGAAGCCAAATACCTGAGGTCATTAAGCAGGATATCAATCCTCCTTACCTGCATATTGTGAATTTTCCAATCAATTCATACAACCTACCATCTTCCTGCTTCATTCTCACCAATACGGTAATTTTTATTTTAATTTTCTAAGTTCTGTGAGAGGCAAGAGAGTTTTGACATTTCTTAAAATCAGAAGAAAGTGAAGGAAAATTTCACCTTTCTCCATTCAAGCACCAGGAACGCAGAATGTTGTCTACAACATTGTTTGTGTTTTTAAACAGTTTTTGAAGGTCTTGAAACAAGGACTAAAAGCAGAGTTTGAGTGACAGTAGAAATATAAGGTACGACAGCTGCTGGTTACAGGAACAGAAACAAATATTCATTATGCAATATTTATGATACAAACTGTGCAAGGAGGGAGGTGGCAGGCTGGTGTCTCTGACAGCACAGCTCTCTGCAGACGTGCCGAGTGCCACCCTGTGCAGCAGCCCTACTGCTCACCCAGTCCTCTGCCCCTCCAGAACTGAGGCTGCCAGTCACCCCAAGCTACAAGATAGTTTTTCAATGTGGACACCTGTGCATGAGGGACCAGGGTAATTTTGAAAATATCTTTTCACTTGTACCTTAGAGATAGAATTTTAATCCAGGTCTGGGAAAGAAGAGGAGGCTGAGTTAACCCTTGCACTACCTAGCCCATCATCAGGTCTAAGGAATACAATTGCAGCTATAGGCTTTTATTTTTATTGATGCAATAATTTGTAGAGAGTTGTTACAAACTACTGGGTAATAAAAAAATGATGGATTTTTAGGAAGTGCTTAGCACAGTGTTTACTTTCAGTCCTTTGGCCTCTAAATGGCATCCCTTTATAAATGTATTGAAATGGCAGACATATGAAAATAAGTATATTTTATAATCAATATAAAGCCATAATCAATGGCTTTAGGTATTAAGTATTGCATGATTACATATCCAGTTTCCTAAATGTATAGCGTACACTCTCAATGGAGTTTACATACCTATCTTAAATGAAGTCACATGGATTATTTGATATGAGAACAATGGAGAAAAACACCCAACACTTTAAAATCCTCCTTCTTTCACACACACACAAAAAATTTCATTTGGGATCATTAATCTTCAAAAACAAAAGTGGGAAAGACTAAACAGCCACCCATACTGAATCAGACCAAAGATCCATTATCCCAGCATCCTGTACCTGACAGTATTCAATAGCAGGAGGGCAAATGTCTAGATACAAGAGTCATAGTTCCTGAAAATAGCCCTAATTTTATGATGAAAATGTTGACATACTTTAAACTACAGCAGTGCCAATAATAAAGAGCAAGATCACATGGCTGTCCTCCGCAGGCAATTAATGTCTGTTCTAACAGGATACTCATATAAAACAGTACCAGTAATCAGCTTCATTAGCACTAGGAGACAAGAAAAAATATCACTCTGATAGAAGTTCAGCAAAGTGCTTTTTAACAAAAGCATGTGCATTTATCTGAGAATTTAAAAGATGGAAATTTATTGTTACGATGAAAAGCAGCTAGGTGAGCTTATCCAGCTGAATGCTTTGTCCCCAACTTGCTACCTATTATTTTCTACAGGTTTCAGCCTAATCAGAGATAGTTATGGCTGGAGTTTTGCAAGAGCTGGTTTGTTGGGGTTTTTTTAAACACTGAATTCTGGATAACAAGTATATAAAACTTTATTTTACATAAATCATTCCCTTAAGACACTTTGCAGTGTGAGATGATAAAGTTCAAGTGTTAAATAATGAGAGAATTTGAGAGTCATGAAAAAACAGTGGAAAATAATAAAAGGCAGAGGGAAAAAGGCAAGCTTGTTTCTATGCTAGGTGGTCATTTGAAGATGAACTGAAGATTTGTTTTTAAGACTGTGATGGCAGGCAGTGTTTCTTTGGTATCCAAGGCAGGTAATAGAATGACATGGGGTGGCTGGTCCTGTAGCTTTTCTGTTTCCTCTGAGACAGTCTCTAAAACTAATTCCTGTCCTTATGAGTGTAAGAGAAAAGCTAACTCAGTGGAACAGTAGTAACTTTTAAATGTCCTGCTGCATTATATATCCTTATACTACAATAAGGGATTCTTGTAAAAGCTATTTATAATTGTTATGTTTAGGTCAGTGCTGTGTGGAAGTAGTAGCTGGGAAGCAGAAAAATATTGTTCCTGTTGAGACAAGGACATGACCCCTTCAAGTCTGTGCATATGTGAAGCTGGACAATGCTAATGAGAAGATACACTCTTAGAGATGGGCTACTGGCACTTACACAGGGACACTGCAGTAGCCAAAAAGCAGGTTCTAATAAAAGGCTGAGCTGAAAGATGATGATATCGCTTTTCCCCTCAAAACAAAAGCCCGCAGCACTCCTGTTGCCTCATGTTTCCACAGTCATTCTTCCTCATCCCATCCCCTCCTCCCCATCCTTAGAGACCTCTGGCAACTTCAAGCACCTCTCTGCCTAAAGACAGCTCCAGGACTAGGCCTCCAGCACCAAGATCAGGCAAGAGTGCAACCTGAACCCTGTTAACATGGAGATACATCTCACACCTCTGCCTTCACACATAAAGTGATAAAGGCTGGAACCTGCTAAGCCCCTATCCATCAAATATTATGAAATAACTTGTCTGAGGAGTGATTAGGAAAAAAAAAAAACCAAACAAAAACCACCACCAAACCCCCAACAATATAAAGCAAAGCAATGCAAAAGAGATGTGGGAGAACAGGCTGACAGCAGATACTTTCCGACATCGATGAGAAAGATTCTTCTGCTGTAGGTTTAAGTGTGGCATTGTGAATAATAACTAGCTAAGAGAAGCACTTTGCCATCCTGAATAAAATGAATCATTCCTAATATGATTAGCACATGTTACATATTAGAATGAAACAGAAATGTAAGTTTGAAAAGAGCATTTGTTGAAAAGACAGAAGAAAAAGGTTGACATGACATTTTCTGCATAAATGAAGACTTTGAGGAAAAAAATTGCTTTTCACATTCATTTTAGAGATATTTCTATTAAAAAGCTATTAGTTACTCAAATGTCAGTTTTATGAATAAAAACTTATCTTGGTGACATGGGAGATATTGCAGATGAGCTGTTGTTTGTGTATAGTGCTACAAACCCTCAGATTTTCACTAAGAAAAACAAAAAATGCAGAGCTATTATTTCACCCTTTCACTAAGCAGGAACATGAAAAGGTCCAAAAAAATTTAGCAGGGTAAAATGTTAGACTGATTAGACAGGAACAAACCGTCACCAATAGAATTTTTATGGTTTTATTTATGAACTGGCCATAAATGAATGATTCATTGGCTGGATACACTGGGTTCAATAGAATTAAATTTCCGTAGTTTTGACAGTGTGATGGAAAAGCAGAGGTTTCCAGGAGACATAATTTCTGGTAAAAAAAACTTGCTACTCTCTTTTCTAGTATTTTTTTTTCTGTCTTTATTTAATTTGAATAGAGTATCACCTCAGAACGGTTAGCCCAGGATAGTCCCCAGAGCAAGGCTGGCCTTTTAAGCCAAGATGCTGGGATCTCCCCTGGGACTTGCAGGCTCTTAATTCAAATGCTGCAGGGGAAGGCTTGGAAATCCTTTTGTATTTGGCCTGCCTATATTATGAGAGTTTAAAATGCTCTGTTAAGGAGAGTAACTTAGTTGGGGCTGGGGTTCTTAAGGCTTCCGTGCTAGCAAGCTTCACATCAATGATATTTGAAACTCTTCCTGTCTTTCTGCATGGAAACATGAACCTTGGAAGATCCAGCACAAACTTCTCAAAGCTGTAGCTTCTAGGCTGCCTCCCTGTTGACCATCTCAAGACCAGGGGTACAGAAGATCACTGACATACCTGTCACATTGTATAGTGAGGCTTTTTCTGAAATGACAATTGTAGCCTACAACACATTCGGACTTCCAGCTTTGCTGTTCAGGCATGAAAGGCCCCACATGACTGGCGATATTCAAGATCACTTCATTGTAGGCTTGGGTATCTCCACTGACTTGCCATAAATCTAAGATGTTTGATTTGCCTAAATGCTGTGAAGCCCATTTGTTTTTGATCAGACAGTCTTTTACCAAAAGTTTCTGACCTTGACATTTAGATGCAGTTCCAGCGCTGCTGCATGTGTTCTGTGTGACTTTGGGATAGTTACTGACACTTTTTATTCTAACTTACTTGCCATCAGGGCTCATAGAAATTTGTCCTGCTATCCTCTGTTTTGTTTAATTCAACTGAAAGGGCAGCAAGTCAGTGAGATTCCACAATCAAGACTCCCCAGCATAGCTGAATGTATGAGTAGGCCTGGGTACATTACATAGTAAAACAAGATGCAGATATAATAGCTAAAGTCCTGAAAGCAATATAGCTGTAAAAAGCTGTATTAGATTGTCTGTACTAGAGTTTACTCATTTTGAACCACGTTAGTAATAAGATGCATTGCATGCTGTTGCACACTGCATATGACTACTGCTTCCTCCGTACAAACCATGTTAAAATTGCAGTGGATCTTCCTTCTGGTGGATGCCAGTAAATGTCACTGTGATAATAAGGAATGCTAGTTAGATTTGTGATTGTTCATTTCTTCATTCACTGTTTCTTCATCTGTTCCTCAAAGAGGTTAATTGTTTTGCCAGGCTACGTAAAGAAGTGTGAAGAAAGGCGAAGATTTATTAATGTATTTACATGAAGTTTAATTCAGTATAATCTCCAGGGAAATATTAGTTGCACTTACTAGGAAAAGAATAAACAAAGCTTGAATGGCTCCAGATAAATTGCTAGTGGAACCTTAAGAAAAAACACCTTTGCCATAGCTCTGGTCTAGGCTACACTTCTGCAATGAGAAAACTGCTTAACTCTCTGCAAGCTATGAGATGACTCATATGCTTCAAATTAAGCATTTACATAACTGTTTATAGGCTGGGGGTGTTGGAGCATAAGCTTCACGGGGGAAGAGAATAATTTCTTTCATGCTCATCACACACCTAAAGCTTCATCCCTCTTCTAGAAATCTTCCTGCTTCTAATAGGAATATCTTTGCAGTATCTGTTATAACATCCCAGATATATTTTTACTTCCCTTTCTTTTCGCTGTTGACTTTTAGCAAACATAGTGCTTTCTGGATGCTTTTGTATTACAAAGGCAGACACAGGTAGAATGAAAAGAGAAAGGCAAAGTAAGAAAGATAAAAATCAGGGAAAAATTTTGTAATTGAATTCATTGTATTAAAGAAGGAACTATATGCAAAAGAAAAATGTGTGATGGTATGTATTATGCTCATCTTACATTGATATTCCATGTCATTAAACTACAGTCAAGAGGAAAAATCTAGCTGCATATGATATAGAAATAGGTATATGTTCTTACATGGATGTCCATGTGCTATTTAATAGTCCAGGTACTATTATTTCAATAGATTCCAAGTTTCTTTTGTCAATATGTGTATAAATCTTTTAAAATACACCCTGAAAGCATAATTATTCTTGTGAGTGCTATTATAATAGGGATGAATTTGGACCCTAACAATATAATCTGATGGAATTTTATTGGTTAGAGACAATATTTACTAGAAGATGAAGATGTGAAGAAAATGAAACTTTCATTACAAAGTTAGAACAAACACTTGTCCAAGATCACCTAGTCCAACCCTCCTGCAATAAGCAGGGGTGTTTCCTATTTTTTCCTGTTGAATTTTTTTCCCTACTTCTGCAATCCAGTGGGAAAGATTGAGAGGCCAAGTTACATAAGCTTTGACCTGTTTCTATTCATGAAATGATTAATTTCACTTCTACTTTTATGGATATCATTTAGTATTTCTATACTGCCTTCATATTGACCATCTAAGATATTTCACAGTGCTCTTAAATAGCACAAAAACTTTTCTGATACAAACAGCTGGCTTTATGTTTTCTACCCAGTAGAACATAGTTAATACACTTTTATGACCGACAGCACGATGAAAAACCAATTGTTGAAGTACTGCCCAGGCTGACAGCAAAACTCCTGTCCTAGTCTGGGATTTCACCGACTGCCTTCACAGCACCACAGCATTTTGCACAGTAATATGCCATCTGTTGATGGCTGGCAAAATAACCCTCATCATTACCACTGCCCAGCTCAACAGCTGTAATAGTGTAATGAAATATAAAACCATTTAAGACTCCTATTGCTGTGAGATAGATTCATGAGGACAGTCCATAGTACTCCTTCCATGCAGAAGTGTATCATCTTGGGGTCTTTTATTATGGGTGAAGAGCAGGCAAATGGAATCTGCTATGTGAACTAAAAAGAAGGGGTTTAGTCAATCTTTCATGCATGGGTCACTGAACAATTTTCACTGCTCACTACAGTTACTGATGTGCTTCTTGTATTTCTGGCTCACAGTATCAAGGAGAGCCCTGTTGAATGCTGCCTCTCTTCCACTCTGAAACGGATTTGTGATGATCACACAAATAAAGTATGTGGTGAACTGGGAAGAAGAATATTGGAGTAGCTCTTTTCAGAGCCAAGATGAAAGGTTAAACCTTAGTCAGCTGGAGAAAGTGATTAATTGTGAGGAAAGAAAAACAAAATCAACCCATACCTTGCAAGAAGGATTTTATTTCTGATGTTACGGGATGAAGACTTACTGTTAATACCAAAGGTAGTCATGGAAACAGGGTGGCTGCAGCAGATACCTTTCAGACCACTGAGTCCAGGCAGGATATAGTTCTCATACATCTAACCTACTTAGTAGATATTAAACTGATGTTTTACTCAAATTTAGTTAAAAGACCAGCAAGGAAGATGCATAATTATGTGAGCGATTTGGAAAGAATTCAGGACTTCTGGATTAAATACTATATAATTACTTTTGTTCACTGTAATGTGTTAAAATTCTCTGGAATGTGTCCCCTTTATTGGTGGATTGAAATATATTCCCTTTGAGAGAATACTGGAGGGAATATTTGAGCCCATGAAGTAAATACTTATTCTCATTCTCTTCTCAGCTGCCTGATAACACAGTTGTGATAATGGTTCCTTGGCCAGCTTTGCCAGTAATCTCTGTGGTTTGCTTGGATTCAAGCAATTCTTCTTGGGGGCTATAGGTTAAAATTCAGTTTAAATATTAATTCTTTCTTCCTCTTCTTCTGAATTCACAGGGAACCTAAGATTTCTACATGTTAAAGATGTGGTAAGAAAATTATTTGGTTTTTTATGCATAAAAAAGAGGACTGTCTAGAGACTATAACATCATGAGAATTGACCTATTTAGTAATGCTTCCTAATTGTTATCCTCCTAAAAAAAGCATCTTAAGTGAATTAAAAGGTTCATGTATATAAATTGCCTGGAACTATTCAAGGATGATAAAAATGAGATAAAATTTGTAATTCTGTTTGTAGAGAGGGGAACTTCTTTAAAGATGTGAGAGGCTGGCATTGGTTGAAGGAAGAAATACATACTAGTCTGGTAATGTTAAGATTACAGGCTTGTTCACAATCAGAGACAGGCAAGGCCTGTCCAGATGCTAAGCAGGGTGGTCAGCAGCTCTCATTCAGAATTTTGAGAGTTCTAGTTTCCCAGGAGACTGAAGAGCACAGAAGTCCCAGTAAAAGGCCATATAGACTGTGAACAGGCCTCGTTCCTCAGATGTACCCAAAGCTTTTATACACTTCACTTTGCTTTGACCAAGGCAATGTTTTTTTCAGTGAATTAGAAAACAAAGGAAGAAAGTTGCATAAAATTATTTGTGGATTCAGATGTGTTTTGGCTGCAGACTACAGAAATTTAGAAAATTATGAATAGAGTTCTTCTGACTTTTTAAATAAACTTTGTCAATATTTCTTATTTACTTTATTTTGAGGAAGGACTTACCCTAAAAAAGGAAATATTTTTCAAAGGGGAATAAAAACCGGGAAAAGAAATGTAACTTACTGTTTTGTGCTGAATGAGAGAGTTGACTACTCCAAAATTAAATGCTGCATGGTGTCATTGTTCACTAAATATTCCTGAAGAAATTGTTTCATTTCAACTCTAAAAATTGCACTCTTATTTCTTATCCAAGTATTGAATCTTGGCAGATTCAAATCACGAGGTCTGGTCTGTGCTCATTAATGCGAGATCAGAGTTCTTTAAGCTATTAAGCTCTTGTATCTAAATTGTTCTTTCACCATATCCTAGCCTTTCAGGCAAATGGTATTTGCTAGAGCAAGAGGGAAGGGAGAGCTATTGTGTCTCTAGATATGAGTTCTGTCAAGGCATGAGATATGTAAACACAACATAACATAACACACTACACGCTTTCAAGTGCCTTAGACTTGTACGGAAACATGCAAAAAACACACAGAACTTCACTTGAGAACTATGTAGGATTTTTTTTTTTCTGCCAGCCTTTACATCTCCAGATGTGACAGAATGGAAGTGGTCTATAACTTGTCTTGCTCAGAATACACTTACTGGAAGGACCCCAGTCTGACAATCACAGAGAAATCTGCAGAGCAAGGATTGTCTTGGCTAAACTGTCTTTTGGGAGTTCAAATTTCTTTTAACATATGGCATTGAGTGATTCTTAACAGATTACATGTTTGTATGGTCACTGTCATCCTGATGGAATGAAGAACAGCATGTGAACATTAAATTACACTGAGCCTAAGAAACCATGGTGGAGACTGTATGGATTTTTTTCAACAGATCGGTATTCTAAAAACAATGGACTGAATCAAAGGACTTGAAAAGATCATATGGAAAGAGATTTTCTGTAGGTCCTGATTTTGTCTGAGCAACATATCTCCAGACCAACAAATTTTACAGTATTTTAGCCAAGGGAATTTTATCTGTTTCTATCTATATCTATAACACAAAAAAAGGGAAAAGATCTTTTGATTTGAAAGATTGAAATGGACTATGAACCCTTAGACCTGGAACAAAGTATGCAATCACAGAACATTTTCTATACAGGTTGCAATACTTTCAACATCTCAAGTTGAGTTGATTTTGACCTTTGTTTTAGCACTTCTATTCTATTATAACGCCAGGAGAATTACTTGTGAATGTCTTAAGAATAGACAAAAGGTGTTAAAACTTCCTGAACCATTGAGACAAGAGTTTGTATTTGGAGTTTGACTTGCAGTACAAATGAAAAATTCTTTTCTTCCCTATTCCATGAATCCCTGTCATTCAGATTTAACCATGTCAGGGTATTAACTGGCATGAAAGATTAATGTCTGTCATGTGGATCATTCTATTTATGCCCTATGTATCCACACTATACAAGCTAGATAGAATATTTTTAATAAATTTTCTTACTGATATTAAAAAAAAATCTTCAGACTATTTTGGATTCATATTCCCGAAGCTGGCTTGAAGAATTGTCCCACGCACTTGGACAGTAATGCTGGGATTTCTGCCCTGTGACTCATCAGAAAATTCTCCATGGCAAATAAGTTTACAAAGAAGTTATCAGTGTATCTGCAAAACTAACCAAGGACATACCAAAACTATCACATAATGACATAAACTAAGAGATAATTTCTAACCAAAATGTGCAGTTGATTTTTTCCTGATTCCAAGGTGCTATGAAGATAACTCAGTGATGTGGTGAAACTGGCAAATGGCCATAATTAACCATAGATATAGGACACAACCTTTCACACTGATCAAGCCTAAATACTCTGGAGATGAATTCTTGTTTTGTAGTCGATCAAGGTTTTAATTCAGTGGCATGGTAAAGAACATGCATTACTTTAAATATCTCTGTCCCATCTCTGTTGCACTCACACAAATTAAATCAATTAGGCAAAACCCACAGTTCATAAAGGAAAGTACATAATTAAGAGCTAAATTGAACTGGTATGAAACTATCTATCTAATGAGAAAAGATAATTTCCATCCACGTGTCAGAGTATTGGTGTGATAAACATTGCAACACCACAGAATTATTAAAAATACATTTCACATATTTATCCTTGCCTGTAACAGTCCTTATTACAGATGTTAAACTCATTCATCAAATGGTTAGAAGTAAATTATAGTAATAGATTAAAGATGTACAAATAGATTAAAGATACACACAGATGTCTGTGTTTGCTTAAATTTAAGTACCCAGCTATCCCAACTGAATTATTCATATTCTTTAGGTTGTACAAAGTTTTGTTTTGCTGGACAAATATCTCACAATATTGAATTTTCGCAGTAGGGATTCTCCATAATTAAAACTACACCAGGCTTTTCAATTTCAATTTTTCTTAACTTCTGGAAGAATTCTTTCATCTGTCCTTAAAACCTTCTAAGAGTGATCTCAGCCTCATTCATAACCATTACCATTTCCTAATTAAGAATAAATAAACTTTATATGTTAAGACAAGAAAAGGTACTCCAATAGAAAATTATACTTGTCAAAACTAATTATAGGCACCATGAGAAGAAAATACTATTTTTAAATATAACTGAAAAATTTTATAACTGAAAATTTTTATTCATGAGTATTTCCATGTTTTTCATTCTAGAATGGAAAACAAATTTTAATCATAATTTACCATGTTAGACATACCATATATCTGTGTATAGCAAAGTATCACAACCTTTCAAAAAGGATGAATGTTAAATATTTGGAAAAGTTATGCTTTTAATGATGATCAGATTAACTAAAATTGTTTCAGATAACCAAAATATATAGAATTAAGTCTGTAATCTAGGGTAGAGTACAGTGTTCTTTGGTTAAGGGTATTTAACTAGTGCACATCAAGAAGTTACGGAGAAATACAGAGTTTTATGTTCAAATCATTGGCTTATTTAATACAGATATTCATAATAACAGGAGACTATCCTTGCTAATCACAATGTCCTTTCAAATCTGTAGTCCAATAATGTTTTTTCTTAAATGAAGAATAATTATCAACAAAAAGATACATCACGTAATACAGTATGACCTCTTTTTTAAAGATCCCCAGCCCGGAACTTAAAAATATTAGGCTCAGCTGTGGTTACCTGCCCTGCCTTGGTTTCAAATGAAAATTGTAGGCAAGGAGAGAAAGACACAGTCTGTTCATATGCAAAGTATTCTGAAATTTTAATTTGTACAGTTCTGACTTTCACTGAGTAAAGGCTAAATCTTCAGGTTATTAGTATGTCTGTATTTAATGTGTCCTTTATTAAAGTATGAAAAATTTCAGTCCCTAACAAAAATGTTATAAAAAGCCACTTAATACTCCTCTATCTTTCCATTGCATCGTGGAAGTTATGAGTCTATTCAAATACTATTCACATATGACACCATTGCTGCAAACAGACAACAACAGGCTTGAGGGCTACTGTAAATAAGAAAATGCAGAGCAGAAGGTGATACATACCCTATAAAAAAGGAATTTCAGGCAAAGAGGTCTGAAATTTTCCCATCACTTGGAAGTTATTACCTTTGTTGTTCTGTTAAAAACCCTAAATAGTTAGTTTCTTCATGACCACTATCTGTGTATGCTGTTCATTTTACATTGTTGTATCAGGAAGCTGGAAAGAGATTAACATACTATGGTACATAACTCCATAATCTTCCTGTTGCTAATGCATGCCATACTTTCATCTGAACACCAGGTACAGTTTGAGCACTCACTGGTCCCTTCTGTGTAGGCACTGCAGCTTTTGACTCCTTGCCTGTTGTTTCTGAGCAACTTCATAAATGAGTTTCCCGGGGAAGAAAATCTTCCAAGAAGAAAGTAACAAGAAAAATATTACTGCCATCTTTCAGCAGGCTCCGGAGTATGAAATGACAGAAACTGACTACTGTGGTAAGATACTGCATATCTCATAGAAAGAAATAAAAAAGAAATCTACTAGTATAGAAAGGAATTTTATGCAAAGCAAATTCTGCATGGTCACAGCTTCAACAGTCTTGATTAAAAACAACGGTACTTAAAAAACCCAAACACATATGGACATAAAAAGCATCGACTTAGAGCACAGTAACTCTTTGCTGTAGATGTCTATGCAATCATGGTCAGCTGAAGAGAGGCTCCATAGTAATTTGAAATCAATTTACATTACAAGAGCCATTGGACATCACTGTCTTATCATGTGTCACTAAATGAGATCTAATATTCTGCCTTAGCAGGTGCTCTGCTCCAATTATTGCACATAAATTGCAAATCCTTTGCTAGTCCTAGACTTCCTTTGAAGTATGATTTAGGAAGAAGGGTGATCTCTAGTACCCTGGGATCTGATCTCTTTGAATTAAAATGCTGTAAACACACTGCTCAAAGAATTTTTTGAAAAGAAGACTCTGCGGAGGGTAGATGAGGGGGAGAATAAAAGGGAAAATTACATTAAAGAAGTCAAAAGGAAATAGCTTAACACTTTCAAACATTTGGATGTTTAGATATTTCTAAAAATGGGGAAGTCAGAAGTGGAAGAATTGGGTGAAAATACCACGTGCTTTCTGCACCAACCCAAGGGAAAAGGAAGTATAATACATCCTTTGACTCAGTGCAGTTGATTGTGTGTGACAGAAGGAAAGCAGTTGTGAACAGATCTAGCTCTTTCTCATGCCACAAATGTAGAATGTGTCTAAATCTTGTTATTTTCTTCCACAGTATTTGTGGCATCTGTCCTTTCCCAACATCCCTAGCCTCTCAAGATCCACATCATCTCATCTAATTTTTGTAACAGCTTTCACTCTAGCAGTACTATAAAATGTTGTCACCCATTGCCATTAAAGCCTGATGACTAAGATCAGCTTCTTTGAAAGCAGCTTTGACTATCAAAATCCTTCATGTCCCCACCTGCAAGGCCATTCAAAAACACTTATTCTGCCCTTATTCAATCTTCTTTGTTTTTTGTTTTAATTTTTTATTGTCTAAACAGTTTGCCACTCCTAAATTGCTCCAAATAGTAAAGTCTGGCACAATCTTTTAACAAGGTAAACTTTCTGATGGAAAAAGAAATGGATATTTTGTTTAAAAATGGAAACAAAATTTGAAAAGGATCAAATAAAAAACTATCTTGAAAAGTTTGGACCAATCTGATTTATCTTGAGGTTTTAGTTCTCAAAAGCTTTTGTGATTTTCATTTTTTTATTCCAATTGAATAAATTTTGGGAAAAAAAAAAAATTGTAGGACTTGAAAATTGCCTCTTAGTCAGTTATGGCTCCTTTTATAGATACTTGATGCATACTGGTACTTGACAGAAAGTGCTTTTACTGCTTCCTTTTCATCTTAATCCTTTCTATTAACCAAGTTAGGAGGGGCTACACTGGCAGAACAGAAATGATTGATGTATTACCATGGTTTCAACAGATTCAGGATGAAAGTATAAATATCTAGTTCATACTTTTAACTCCCCCCCCCCCCCCCCCTCTTTTGTGAACCCCCCCCCATGTTGTTGGTCTAAGGATTGGTAGTATCAAGTAACTTGTACTTTTGGTTAGAAACTTTCTCAGACAGAATTTAGCTTCAGCTGTAAAAAAAAAAAAAAAAGAAAAAAAAAGTTTAAAGACGTTCAAGTTTTCAGTATAGGAAATACTCCGCTAGAGACTTAAAAGAAAAAATAAATCTCAAATATTATTTCTTCATTACCTACTACTGGGCTTTAATCTTCATTAGCAAATGCATGAATAGATACAGTTTTCATCTATTCATTTATCTAAGCAGAAGAAGTGTTTCAGGAAATTTATATTACCTTTGGAATTTGGGATGTTTACAACAGCTATTTTATAACTAAAATAATCCTTTCTGCAAAGGGTCACACAATGAGAGGCATGGTGGGCAGAGCTGGCACCATGGAGGCATGGAGCAGAAGGGAAATGTACTGCACAATACAGAGACACAAAAGAGGTGGGATATTCAGGTCACCGAACCAAAAGTCAACCAAAACAAATTGTTCAGATCCATCCTGGATTATCAGTAACCTCTGCCTCAGCTACAGATACCATAGGAGAAAACAGTTACCTGATCCTTGCTAGCTAGAGGAGGATTTGAAGTCATTAGATGACCATGTTGCTGCTTGCAGAACTCACCTACCATCAATTTGCTTTTCAGAGTGGATAAGGTAACTCAGAAATTAAGGTAACATGACCATGTTGGAAATAACACACGGAAAACTGGCAAAACGTGATTAGCTTTGCTGAGTGGAAATGCCATTTTTGTCAGACTGTTATGTTATAAGGTTACAGGTTCATTGTGCCTTCCAGTCTGTAGGTCATGCAGGGTACTTTGAAAATGAAAAGGTAGTTTTTACCTAAATTCCCAGTCCTCCAAACTCACAGTGGGATCCACTACACATGCTTACTGTTCAAAATGGAACAAAGTTTTAAATGTTGTCTCATGAACTGAAAATTTGACATATCAGGAAAAATTCAGCGTAAGTCCCCAGCTGGTCACACCAAATATTGGATGTCTCTGTATTCATTTTCATGCCAGCGTCCCTTCACCCACCATGACCCACTTCAATTAAAATTAATATTTGAACTATTTGGCTGTATTGGTGCCTGAGTAGAAATAGATGATGTTTTCATTTTTTCCTTTACATGGTAACTGTATTGGCTATGGAATTAATCTTACACAAGTTTATCATACGCAAGATAAAATTTGAACCATTTAGACCAGTATTTTTAAAACTCCACTGTTTTAGTTGTCTTATTTTTTTTTCTTCATAACAAAACTCACTCAAGGGTTATTAATATTGCCAATTTTCTGAACATCCACTTGCAGTCTGAATAAGATGCAAATAGCTATACCCTGAGAAATGAAGAAAACTAGGCTGCCTTTATATTTTTACAGCACAAGTTTGAAATTAAATGTGCCATTTTTCACCAAAATATTGTTTCCCATTACTGAAGAGAAGTGATGGGCCTGAGTGCCTCATGCATTACAAATCTCATGTGCTTTAAATTGCTAGTAAATCACTCGCGGTTTTGCCTTTAGTAGTTTTTGCTGAGCTCAGCATTTATTGCTTACAGCTGAATACAACCACCTAAATCATCCATCACATTTTTATAACCTACTGTAGCTTTCCATTACATACACCAAAAAACTGGCACATCTTCAGAATGGGAATGGGTTCTCTATATACACTGAAATAATACTATACATGCAGTTCAATGCAGTACTGATAGCACAGGGGGAAATACCCTGGAGTATCAGCCATCAGCAGCCATAGGCATTTGCACTCACCCACAGAGACAGAGATATAGCATCTGACTCTCCAGAGCAGACCCTTCCCCACAGCTTGAAGTTCACACCTCTAATGCTTGCTGGCAGCACATTCCTCACCCACACATGAGTATTTCTGTCCATCAGTGGCCCCACACAAGAAATAAGATGAAACTTCACCCAGCTGTGCCAGATATGCTGGCCATGGAATACCAAGCAAACTCCCTCGGACCTGGTTTGCATGATAGGCCAAGATTTTTCCTTGTTTAAACTTCAGTTTCCCTTGGTGGAACTCAATGATGAGCCAAAGTCTCTCACTGGTTGTAAAGTTTCTTGTAGCTGGAGGCAGCAAAATGTCTGTCATTATCATTCAAATTCCTGAGGAGGTAATACCGTTGAGACCAGTGACCAAATATAGAGAGGGATAAAATTCAGTTCTGCATGAAAGGCTGGCACCTTGTTATTCCAAAATCATGATTTAAATGGGAGCTGAGAGATTTAGAGACTATAGGTTTCTAGAGACAGATACAGTGGTAACTAGCAAACATTCAGAAGTTTCTGTGGAACCAGGTCAAATTCGATGCCACTACGTACCGCTTGTAGATCTAATTTAGCTTCATCACTTGAAGCTGAAGGCTCTCTTGCCATATATACTTTTCTTGGGATCCAGGCATATTAACTCAACCACATCTAGATTATGGGCTTATTCCAAAAGGGTTTGAACCAAATTCCTAAAATTATTTTTTACCTCCTCAGTTTGCAAATGATCTTTGCATAACAGCAGCTGAGTTCAAAACCCTGAGGTTACATCTTAGTACTACAACTTGGAATTTTTCAGTGAACAAATCAGGCTGTAGAACTTTTCAGAGTTTTGCTACAAACTTCATTTTAAAGTCTCATCTATCACACTCTTTAAGAGCTGTCTTTTCATACTGTGTTCCACTGCCTTTTTTTTTTTTTCTTAAATGGGGAACTAAATACGTAACTTAATGGACCTTTCCACACTTCTGTTTTAATGAAGTATTGTAGATTATTACAAGCACATTGCTTGAACAGCAGAATCATGTCTGCAGGCAAACCAGTGGTTCCATCCATTTACCCAACAACTGTAAAGTCACCTAGACACATGATCAAAGAGAACAAGCTGCCTATTTCCTTGTAATTTGACTGATGTCTCCTTGAGATGCTACCGGGGTAGATACTTATTGGAAAGGGATAAATAGTTGTACTGCAGGTACACTGTAAATGAATTTATAGTTATCATCAATAATAGTTAATAATTGCTATTACTACAGTAATAATAAATAATATCAGTAATAATAATTGCTATACTCAGTTAATAATCGGTATCAACCAATCATTATTTAGCAATTAATCATATTAATTGAAGCATTAATCACTTATTAATTGATCAGTATTAACCAACTAATACTTTCTAATAAATAATTATTAACTACCTAAAAGCAATAAGACAATTTTCACATTTTTCAAAATTTGTTTCATATAATTTTATTCCTTATATTTTTACGAGGAGAACCCCTGATCCCAAGGATATATCCTCTAATCCTCTGGGTGCACAGTCTGTGTTTGGATCAGTACCAGCCTGCCACAAAAAGCCATGACTCCAATTAATTCACTCCCACAGACAATGATGCACTGAAAAAAAAAAAAGCTTTTTTTTTTTTTTTTAAAAGCCAGTGACTGAGTTGGTAAGTCAGTATATGCATATAGCTTTTGGCATACGCCAAATAACTGTCACCTCAGGGAATTTAAAGACATCTTCAATCAAAGCCCTTCAGAATTTTTTTATTTTTTGATGTTCTGACAAACACCTTTAGCTTTCTTAATTATGAGTATCAAAAAAGTATCTAGAGTGGTGCTAATGGGATTAGAAGCCCCTTTCGCTGTGCTGAGTGCTCTCCAGACAGACGTGATCTGATACTTAACAGACCTTGAAGATTAGTTTGTGGAGAAGTGAAGAATACAGTATCTATTTCTTCTTTCTATTGCTTTGCATGTTTATCTGAGAGTGCAGAGTCTATCAGAAAATACTCTTATTCTCTGGCCAGGATAGAAAAATCTTATAGCTGTGAAAGTCATGCCAAGCATTCAGGCTGTAAAAGGCCTACAGAAATCCATGAGTCTTCATCAAGAAGACTTTACTAAGGAAAAATAACAGAGTTTTTGCTAATGAATACTAATATTGACATTCATTCTCATTTTTTAGTTCATGTTGCTTTTACTCACTAAATTCATATAAAACAGGATATAAATATGAATGTAATAAACCAAAGAACTTTGTGATTTCAGAAGCCAACATGTATTACTCTAGGTTAGACTGAGATCATAAATGCATGTGATTCACATTCTGATATGACTAATGCAATTTATTGCTACCAAAATACCTTTCAATTTCAAAAACCAACACAGAAATGCAGACTGGTATATGATGACCCATTGATTTAGAGAAAAAAAACAGACCACAAAACCAAACACACAAGAACTAAATAAGCACAGAACTAATTCGCACTTTTAATTGGTTTTCTACAAATAAAATGGTTTAAATTATCCTCAGCTGAATGTACCTGCTTAAACAGTAAATGGTCAGTGACACATAATGTGTGGGAGATCTCAGAATCTCCATTTAACTGACTTTCAGTTGTAGTTTGGGTCTTATATTTTTCTTTGAGTACTGGAAAAGCTATAGCTATGCTGGATTTGTTTCAAACTGTGTTTATTCATCTGCTTTTTAGAACATAGTATTTTTCTGGCTATACCATCATTCAAATATTGGGAAAAAAAGATAGAAGAAATACATGTCTGGTCCACAGCTGTTATAAATCAGTGCAGCTTCTCTGTCTTCACTGGAATGACACCAATTTATAGCAGCTGAGGATTTGGCTCTTTGAGCCAAATTATGAGCCAGATAAGCACAATGGGATGCAAAAAGAAGGCATAATGTGGCCATAAATTTGCTCAAAGGCTCTTCACATTTCAATGATAGTCTCTTTGTAGAATTCAATTAGCATTGCTGTTTCTACTCATAAAATATACGCCCTTCCTGAATAATTTTTTCTTGTTCTTTTACACTATCTAGAGGCCAAATCTTACAGCTGCTACTGAGGCTAAATACCACTGATTTCACAAGATGCCTTCAGTACATAAGCTGGACTATTTGAATATTTATGTTAAACAGTATGAACTTGGAAAGCAGTCTGGAAAGATTCTTTGGAGTGCAGAATCTAACATTTGTCTCAGCCCCTCACTGGTTCAACCCACAGAACTGCTTTATTGCAGATATTTTATTTTTGCAATTTATCAATTACATTTTTATGTCATGTTACATTTTATGCGCTATTTTCCTGATATTGTGTTGATAAAGTGTGTTTGTGTATGTGAAGCGTATGCTATAAATCAATAAATAACATAAAAAAGAGTCAGAAAAAGTAGCTTATTTACTGTGTGGCTATATTGTAAAAAATTGAGAGAAAATTGCAGGAATAGCTATTTTAATCTCATTTCTTGTACAGCCAGTGAGAAAGTAACCAAAAACAACCAGTTTATGTTAGTGTTCCATTTGCAAACACCACTGCCTTTAAAGGTTTATTAGAATTTTCAACATATGCAATTTTCAAAACTAAGAAAAACAGAGACAAAGCCCAGCAATATATCATTACTCTTTTCATGTATTTTCCTGCCTATTTAGCCTTAATAGCTAGTTTGAGCCTTTTGACTGAGCCAACAACCTAGGAGGAGCAGTAATTGTGACCAAATTACAGTCTCTTTCCTGTCCTTCCTGGGCTGAAAAGTCATGGCAACTGCAAAGGTCAGATTGTTATCCTTCCACGCTGCCATTAGCTGCATTATTTAGGTGCTAAATCAAGACTCCTTTTCCTGTCTACCGGAGAGTGATATCTGTATCCCAAATGTGACTGACTTTTTCTAGCCTCTTCTACGTAACATCTGGAAAGTTTTACAAAACCATACTGTAGGAAAGAGAGAAAGCCACTATTCCTTGTGCTGCCCTAATATTCTATTTAGGGTACATTGTATGTTTGGCCTTTTTCCAATTACACCTCAAATTTCTTCTTTTCATGTTACCTGCCCAACTTTCAGTCCACTTTTTCACACAGTTGCTAATGTAACATTTGCCTGGTCTCTCCTCTCTCCTTTCAAATTCCTCCTCAGCAACCCTTCCTAGAGATCATCCACAAATTCTAGCCAGATGTTTTAATGATATTGCTAAGGAACTGACATGAATGATAAAAATACTAGACTAGCATAGTCCTCTGGATATGAACCTTTCTAAAAGGATTAGAAAAGAAGATTTATCACCATTTCTGTGTCTAAGGGGTATGTCCAGCCATTGCCCATCTACTTTGTCTGTAAATTTTTAGGGCAAGAGCAGCACCCCTGAAGTCACAGAGGTAATGGCTGGGACTGGGAGAATAAAGAATGGCCCACTGTAGGAAATGAATAGGTTTAAGACTATCTAAGGACCCTGAAGGTGCACAAGTCCATGGGACCTGATGAGCTGCATCCGTGGATCCTCAGGGAACCGGCAGATGCAGTTGCTAAACCACTATCCATCATACTTCAGAAGTTGTAGCTGTCTGGTGAAATTCCCACTGACTGGAAAAAGAGAAACATAACACTCATTTTTAAAAAGGGTAAAAAAGGAAGACCTGGGAAACTACAGGCCAGTCAGTCTCAGCTCTACACCAAGCAAGACCACAGAGCAGATCCTCCTGGAGACTATGCTAAGGGACATGGAAAATAAGGAAATGATTGGTGACAGCCAACATGGCTTCAATGAGGGCAAATTGTGCCTGACAAACTTTCTGGCCTTCTATGATGGGGTTAGAGCACTGGCAGACAAGAGAAGAGCAACCATTGTCATCTACCTGGACTTGTGCAAGGAATTTGACACTGTCCTACATGGCATCCTTGTCTCTAATTTGGAGAGACAGGGATCTGATGAATGAACCACTCAGTACATAAGGAATTGGCTGGATGGTCATGCTCAAGGAGTTGTGGTCTACAGCTCGATGTACAAATGGAGACCACTAAGGAGTGGCACTCCTCAGGGGTCAGTATAGGAACTGGTGCTGTTCAACATCTTTGTCGGTGACATGGATGATGGCATTGAGTGCACCCTCAGCAAGTTTGCCGACGACACCAAGCTGTGTGGCGCGGTCGACACGCTGGAGGGAAGGGATGGCATCCAGAGGGACCTGAACAGGCTGGAGAGGTGGGCCACTGCCAACCTCATGGAGTTCAACAAGGCCAGGTGCAAGGTCCTGCACCTGGGTTGGGGCAATCCCAAGCACAAGTACAGGCTGGGACGGGAATGGATTGAGAGAAGCAGTTGGGGGTATTGGTTGATTAGAAGCTCAACATGAGCTGACAATGTGTGCTGGCAGCCCAGAAAGCCAACTGTATCCTGGGCTGTATCAAAAGTAGCACAACCAGTGTGATTTTCCTCCTTTACTCCAGTGCTGTGATACCCTGACTGGACTTCTATATCCACCTTTGAGGCACGCAAAATGAGAAGGACATGGACCTGTTGCAGCAGATCCAGAGGAATGCCACAAAGGTGATCAGAGGGCTGGAGCACCTCTCCTATGGGGACAGGCTGAGAGAGTTGGGTTTGTTCAGCCTGGAGAAGAGAAGGCTCTGGGGAGACCTTATTGCAGCCTTCCAGTACCTGAAGGGGCTACAAGGAAGCTGGGGGGGACTTTTTACAAGGGCATGCAGCAATATGGCAAGGGTTTGGTAATGTCTTTAACAGAAGAAGGGTAGATTTAGATAGATATCAGGAAGAAGTTCTTCTCGGAGAGGGTGGTGAGGCACTGGAACAGATCCCCCAGAGAAACTGTGGATGCCCAATCCCTGGCCATCTTCAAGGCCAGGCTGGATGAGGCTTTGTGCACCCTGGTCTAGTGGAAGGTGTCCCTTTCGATGGCAGGGGGGTTGGAACTAGATGATCTTTAAGGTCCCTTCCAATGCAAACCATTCTATGATTCTACATCATCTTTTATGTTCTACAGTATGTATAGCTGCTGTGAGTGCTACACAAAGATAAATAATTACAGTAAATGACAAAGTGCTCAAAATCCTGAGCAGTGCTTTTGCTGGGAACACGTAGCACTGTAGAACATTCCAAATGAAACTGCAAGAGCTGGAGGATGTGCCTACACCACTACAACACAGGCCATTGAACTGTTTAAAAGAGAATATATTAAATTTAGGAAAAAAGCATCCTTTAAAATAAAAATTGATAGTATATTTGAAAATACTTGCCCAACACAGAAAACTTCAGAAAGCTAAATTTATAACCAAAGCTAAAAAGCATAAAAAAATTATGGGAAACAAAACTAAAAATTAAACCATTCTATAATTAACAATATTTTAACAGTAAAAATGACAGAATTAATAGTGCAAGAATTCTTTATCAAGGTCATGGTGAGTTTTAAGATGAACTCTACAAGATTTTCTGTTCCATTTTATCTGAGCAATGAAACCTTCTCAGAAATATTTTAATCAATGAAATCAAATTCCCTTTGTAAAACATCTGCTGACTTGAAGGAATTAAGTTGTCATATGCTTTTGTGGTATATAATTTTTCATTATGTCTTTTTACATCCAGTCTTACAATTCTGCGAACACAAAAAACAAGTTTGGCATGTTAGTTTATGCTAAACCAGTATTCAAAGTGAAGCCACTGGTAGGTTTTTTTTTTGTTGTTGTTGCTATTGACTCTGGAAGTGTCCAGGCAGCTCAAAATTAATTGCAGCAAGTTTTGAGTGGTTTTATCTGGTCAGATAAATTTTAATCTGCTTCTTTAGCAATATATATGAGAAATGGTATTTTTGTTCTGTTCTCTGACAATGGCTGTTATATATATGCTCATATATGAGCAAAGAGCTACTTTAGCAAACAAATTTGTTTATGTACATGTGATCTTACTTTGGCTTTCATTTTTTCTTTGCTTGTGGCTGCTTAAGTCTGTATAAAACCAGCATAATTAAACTATTTCATTTGGCCAGTATTTCATCCCCATACTGCTCAGTAAGCAACAGAGATCAGAAACAATTCTTTCCTCTCACCCCCTTTGTGCATGTAGAGTGCTAGTCTCAGGACATTTCCTCTTCAACAAACACAATCCTCTTAAAAAAACCCTATGAGACTAGGGCCTAAATTTAAGTTTAGTTTTATTTTTATTTTCAATGATACCAGTTAGGTTCAGAAAATCCAAACAAAAAAAGCCTTTACTTCAGTTTCTCATACTTAAAGCTTTAATCCTGTGCTAGATTCTAAGAGAATTTATTCTACTGGCACTGTCTAGATGCCTGAATTGAAATCATAGGAGAACCTAGGCATTTTCTCTTCATCAGGCAGAAAAAGAAAAATTATCTCTTTTCCTCTTGTCTTAACTTGAACTCCCTAAACTGCAATGCTTTCCAAAGAATGTCCTCCAAGGCCTTTGCTTTTTTAATCTGACATTAGTAATTAATTAAATATTGTGAAGAGACTAAAATGTGAAAATAAATTATTTGCTAAAAACATCTACCAGGTGAAGATCTGTTTTTCTATTTCCCTGGAGGCTAACAAAGGCTATAAATAACATACAATTAGAAAAAGATTAAAATGAACATGGGAAGTACTTGGGATTCACCAATAATATGTACTTATTATGACAGTGTTCTATGTATCTGGATTTTGAACATATGCTAATTTTAAAACAGGAATTTCTCCTACTTTACCAATTTACTTCCCATTACAAAGTAATAAATGAGATGAAATCCAGATTTTGAGTGAAACTGTTGATATTTATGTCCAAGTTGTTAGTTTGATTAAGAGGACATATTGATACATAGTTGTGATCACCTTTTACTAGGCCAACAATGGCTATATCCTGGGGTCCCACAACTGACTATAAAAATTAAAATAGTGATATTTGAAGGCATCTCTCACAGAAATATTGAAATAAAAATCTCCTTTTCTTTTCTATGGAAAGCCATTAGCAATTTGTCTTTTCTACTGAATCAGATTCTGATTTTTTTTTTAATTAAACTTAAAAGTATATACAACAAAAGCATTGACAACATCAAAATCTTTCACTGTTATAATGAGATTTTTTTTAAGAATTCAAGTATGGACTGCTATACAATAACTACCATCTCCCAGACATTAGAAAGAAATAAATGAAAAGCAAAAATCGAAAGCTTTTGAGAAATCGTTGCCACTTAATGATTTTTATCTGCTCATTATCATCTTGGTATCTCAACCTCTGACCTGAGAGTAATGCTTTACATTCTTTCTTCAGGTTTTCCCAAGAGACCAGCATTTGGAATAGAATACAGATTCTGAAACCACCTTCTGAAGCTCACCTAAGCGCTTTTATTCCTCTGCAAGGCTCAGAAACAGAAGGAAAACATTCCCTGGATGTCAGTGACCCCCACTTGGCACCACTGAAATTGGGGCACCAAGATGAACCCCCAAGTCTGTGAAAAGTCAGCCTGTGAAATCTGCAGAGAATCGGTGTCCTCCTTCCTTGGCTCTAGCAACAAGATTTTGACCGGTGTGTTTGCAGAATGGTTTATGCATTCAAAACTCCTTGTTTCCAAATGGTTTTAATAAGTCAAGGATGACCTTAATATTTTCAGTCTTGGCTCATTTTCTGTTGTTTTAGTAGCATTATTCCATAACGTTTTAAAATAATTATATGCCTAATATAATTAATTACTTCACACAGAAACTTTTTTTTTCTCAAGGGAGATTTCTTAGAACAAGAAAACCCTTGTTCTGGAGGTATACATGAGTTTGTATTGTGTGAGATGTGAAAGGAGAACACTGTAGATCATGTGCATTCTTAAACACATGCTGTTAAACAGATATTGATGTGTTGTGCCAGATGGCATCTGAAATTCCTATGGCTATAGTAACATTGTGTTAACATATATAAAGGGATAACTAAAGTATATTGGCAAGTATTTTGCTTTTTAAAGAGTTTCCAACTTTCAAAAATGAGAAATGAAACACTGAATTTGCACAGTAACATTTGAGATCCTCACAAAAATATTTTAAGTAATAATTTCATGTAAATAAATTAATTAGGAAATAACTGGCTAAACCACAGGTTCGATTAACTTAATAATTTAATAACTGCTTTAGGAGATTTTCTTTTTACTTTACATTCTTATGCTCTTGTAGTTTTGCAATTCCACAAAGCAATGTTAGTGTTGATGCAGTGAAATCACTCGTGTTTATGGCTAGGTAGATGCTTAACTACTTTGCTTCATCAAAGTACTTCACATACTCCTATAGTCATACCCCTGTAATTTCTGTGCTTTTTTTGTGCCTTTCTTTCTGGTTTTACTTATAGATCTGTGACGTATTCTGAGATCTGAGTTGGAAAGAGACAGCTCAGTCACCAAGCTCCCTGTATCTGCTTGTTGTCTTATTTTACACTCTAAGTTTTCCTGTGGAATGGTAATATATCTGTAATGTACTTGCCTGTTGTCTAGTACAATTGCCACAGGGCACTAACACAATGTAAAGTAATACGTAAAGAAATAAACAACAAATACAGTATTGGAAGTCTTTTCAGACTTTTTGGATACGTCTCATTTTTTGAAATCGCATAGAAAATTGGGATTAATAATCTGTTGCTAAAATTTTGCTTTAGAAATTCAATGAAATATCCTTGTGTATTGAATTATTTATGTATATCATTTATAATTCTTGGTTTTGACTGTTGCTGTTTATGTCATCCTGTCTTTGCTTTTCAGACAGCTCACTAGGATGAGAACACTTCTTCTCTAACTCCATGCATCAGTATGATTATTCTCAGTCACTGAGTGCCGCACAAATTGTGTCATTTTGGTGCACTGGACTCACCTAATCTTTAGTATGTCTGTGTTGAAAATCTGTCTCAAAACAGCTGGATTCTATCCACAGTCACTGATTTCAAACAGGTTTCAGATAAACTCTATGCTTTTTCATCTTTGTCATTATATGACACTTATCTGTATGAAACACTAGGGACTCTTCCTTACAAGCTATTTCACAACTACTTTGGCGACTTTAAGTATGAATGATGTTCTAGCACTGGTTTTCATCTTTAAAAATGTCCTAATTAAAAGACATATGAAACTTTTCTCTGATTGACTGAACTTTTAGGAGGTAATTTAAGGTAAAAGGATATACCTCAGATGCTTAGGAAGAGCCTTGAAATCACCTTGGTTTCCTTCATTATGCTGTTAAAATTTTTAGTTTCAGGGATCTAAACATTTGAAACCATGCTATTCTTGATGTGGGAGTGCTGGATTTGTCTGTAATAAGTCAAGATGTTTTTAGGAATGTATAGACTAGTAATGCTAATTTTTCTCAAATCAAATTTTGACTATTCTCCAAAATAAAGCTATTGATAGATCCTCAAGTGGTGCAAGCTGTCTGGTCTTTACAGGAGGAACCACATGGTGAAGATACAACACAATTGAGCAACTAGAAATATGTCCTTCTGACATATTCTCGTTTATAATACCACCAATGGCAAGGATTAAAACAAACAAACAAACAACAAAAAAAAAAACCCAAAACCTTGTTAATAAGGTAGAAAATGCTGAAGTTCAGTGGCGAATTCCTAAGGGTCTCTAAATTTAATAATTATTTTATGTTGGTACTAGTTCAGATAACCTCATAAGAGATATTGCTTCTTACTTCCAACCTGGTTTAGTGCTTGATCAGGACACTGTGAACACTGTTAGATGATATCCAGTATTCTGAAGGATTCTCCATGCTGTCAATGCTTGACTGAAACTAGTACAAATGCTACTACAGGGCTGGAATAGAAGGTTTATGAAGAAGGATGATACTGTGCTCCTCTTGCCTAAGCAACAAACTCCTGTGTGGCTTTTCCTGGGCAAAAGGCGAGCTGTGGTACACCACTTGATGTAGGTAGGTAGAACTACACACTGCCACAAGTAAGAAACACTCCCATGTTCAAGAACAAATTCATCCAAATTCTTGTGGAGCTTTGTCCAAACTAAAAACCTGTAATTCTCAGCATGGCTACTTGTGCTGTCTGTCCTCCAAGGTGCTGTGATAGAACACTTGTTTATCTTCCATATCAGCTGTAAAACATCTCTCACATCATTAACTGTCACATCATGAAAAGCTTCATCTGGATTTCATCTTTTGAGGCCATTATAGTAACAAGCAAAGAACCTGAGATAGTAATTAAAGCCACAGTTTTACACCCTTTCTGCAGAAGGAGGAAAGAACATATTGGTATTTTACCCCAATGATTTTGGAACTGCTAGTTTTCTTTTGGAAGATGTTCTTACTTTGCTCCATAAAATCTCTGCTTTTTGTAGCTGGGGTTTTAAATTCAGCTCTCATTGTGGATGATTGATAACTGGAACAAGTATGCCGAACAGAAGGATTATGGACAAAAATACTGAAACATGTAAGGGGTCTGAAGGGATTGACATACAAGAATAGATTAAAAATTTAATATGTGTAGAGTAGCTAAAGAGAAATTAAGAAGGGATTGATAGTCATGCAGGGAGTAAACACAATAACTTGAGGCAACTGAAGGAAATTAATCAGAAGAAAAATTAGTCAGAAAAAAATTAGGAAATGTAGAATCAATTAATTTCCCAGAACAAAAGGGGAATTCCCAGCACTTGAAGTCTTAAACCATAAGAGAATGTTCTCTTGGGAGAATTTCTGCACTGCAAAGAAGTACTACTTTCTGACCTACTAGGCCCTTTTTATCACTAATTTGTCTGTATATGTAATTAACTTTTGGAAGAACACCAGAGAAAATACTGCAGCAAATTCTGTAGAATACTGTGTCCTGATTCTCTCCTATAGACAAAGGTCATAGACGTTAACCATGATATACTACGGGAAACATGTAATGATTCTCTGATTTTAAAGAAAAATGTAGACTGTAATCCAGCATGGAGACTTCATGAATATTCTTTATTTTTTTTTTTTCTTATCCTCCCTACTTTGCCACCTGTACATTGTAATGTCTGTTGCTCAAAAGGTTACCCAGAAACAAGCTTTGGGAATATATTGTCCCTTGAGAAATGTAATTAATTCCTATTGTTTCCCCCAAAGGATTTCACTTTCAGATCATTTATTTTCTAGAGTCACTGATGAGCTGACTGGGAAAATGAAACACTTGAGTTTAATTACCAGTTAAAATTACAGCTTTCTAAGCAGGTACTTCATCTCATACCCTTTTTATAATTGTCTCTTCTTATGATATAATATGCAGTTATATCTGCTGCCTTTCACACTGTTAACAATGTCTCACTACTGCTTTCAATGCAAAATGAATATAATAGGATTCTAAGATGACTTAAGTGTGGCTTTAGAGTGTACTAAGCATTTCATAGTTTAATCCCTCACAGATGCTTACGAATTTTCCCAAGACTGGTGCAGAAAGGAAGCAAGGAAATAAGTTACCCGAAATGACATAATGACATTAAAACTTTAAGATCTTTTCAAATTTTAGTTTATAAAATCTAATGCAAATAAGACAATGGATATTACCCACACTATTAATTTCAATGATACACTTCAGTGACCACAGAATGTAGTGCTTGAAGCCAGATTCCTAGTGGAGAGACCATACTCTCAGGACCTGAGCTTTGCTCTTCAGTGTGAGCATCTTCAGGTTAGGGTCATTTATAACAAAATACATATCAACATTATTATCTGCAAAAAGACTAATTATGTCAAAAAGTAATATTTTATTCACCACTGGTTTTATCAGAATTGACTTTGTTTCTAAAAAAGAATAGCTTTCCTCTTTCTTGCTAGCTTGCTCAGGTATTTACAGACATGTTATTCTTTACATTGCTAATGCTGGGTGATTAAATGGCGTTGCAGCTGATTAATTAGCTGAACTAATAGTTCTGCAGTCTTTTGACCACCATCTACTTATGTTGCCATTCTGATACTTTCTGGTACAGTCTTTGAGGCATTATTCCTTCTCCTAGGAGATGGGAGAGAGGAATTCAGAGCAGTTGAATATGTGAAAATCAAATTTAGAAATGGACCACACCAGAAGCCCAGCTCAAAATACAACATTTGGTCTACTACAAGTAGGAAAATGATATTGCTAAGACATATACCTTATAAATTGTCATTAATTCTGGTACGTAACTAAACATACTTGAGGAATCTTAGCCAGAAATTGTATTTTATTTTAAATTTGTAGTTATGAATTAAAATTACTGGAGCTAAGCAAGCTGCTAGTGGGATGGAATCTGTGCGTGAGTTATCATAAAGCTAATAATTGCATAACTTTAAAGATGATAAAGATTTTCTTTTTCAGTCATGGATAAAATTTATTCTTATCAATTTCAGATGTGAATTAATGAGACAAATAATAGGATTTGAAACCATGTTGTGTTTTCATTTGTATTATGTGTTGCCTAGGGAGAGTGACACCTAAGAGAAAGATGTAAGACTATACAAGTATAAGGTCAATTCTTAGGATGTTGACAAACTATTTGATAATGCACAGTTTAGTGAGCTCTAACACATGCACACATAAACTAGGACTGAATATCTCCAATACCATTACTACTCATCTAACTGGCTTCAAACAACACTCATTTTAAATTATTGTAATCCTTCCACAAATAAGAAAAATCTATGATGCTCAGTTGTTTGCTTATGTACCACTGAATACATATGACTTCACTTTTGTCTCCAATAAGCAAATTATAAGTGCTTCAGTACCTCCAGAATTCTGTCTTCTCCACTGAGAAAAACACAAAACAAGTCCACCCAAGACACAAATGTACCTCCAACATACTGTCTATAAATTGCTGCACATCTGGATAGGGCTTTGAACAACCTGGTCTAGTGGAATGTGTCCCTGCCCATGGCAAGGTGGTTGGAACTAGATCATCTTTAAGGTCCCTTCCAACCCAAACCATTCTGTGATTCTATGATTCTTTTATGCACTTTTTCTGGCTAATATACGTGGTCATAGACCTGTCTCAGTTACCTCTTGAGTTCAGTTATTTCTTGCTCAAAAAAAGATGAAAAAGTGCTGAGCTTGGCTGCAGACACCACCCAGAGGTAAAACGTAAAACCCACACATATTCCCTACCCCCTCTCTCCTCAGTTCTGGGATATTTATTCCTTTTATTTTGATGGTGTAAAGTTATTTTTGGTTGTGCTTGTGTGTGTGTTTCACACATCATATTTCTTAAATTTTTTCCCATCTAAACTTTTTTTGCTTATAGTTGTTTACTTGATTTGCTAGATTTGAGACAGGGTACAGGTGTTTAAAGTGAGAAAATGCTCAGAACAGAGAATTTCTCGAGGTAAGTAAGGGATGGTCTGTGTAGTTTGGTTTGTCATCTCCTCCTTCTTCCCCAGTCAGTCCTTTGGTCTTTATTATATTATGTTTTCAGATTTCTTAAATTTTTATATGACTTGATTACTAATATTTTTGAAGGCAAATATAATTTTTTGTTAGCACTTATATTGTTTTACTTTCAGAAGCCAGGAGAGAGAACATTAACCTAGTGTTATGGTTTAGCCTTATGTGGCAATTAAGTACCACTCAACTACCTTCTCCTCTCCCCCAGTGCAGGAGGAAAGTCATAGGAAAGGACAGGGAAGCTTGTAAAGTTAAGAACTATTTAATAATATAAATGAAAATTATAGTGAAACTAATACTAACAACACTACTACTACTACTAAGTAATTAAAACAATAGAAAATAGAACATATGATGCAGTAGCTCACCATGCACTGAGCAACACAGAGCCAGGTCCCAAAGCAGCAAACAGTCCCTGAGAGCAGGGAGAAAAACCCATCGACTCCCACACCCACTAACAAAAAAACCTGCTTCCTTGCTAAACAACCGTGCAAGAGCTAACAAAAGGATCTAACGACCCGGCTATCAAGCTAGCCAAAGCCTTAAGGATCCCCTCCAGGTCAACTCCTGCACACCAGCCTGACCACTGAACCTGACTTACCAAGGAATGAGACAACTTCCTCTGTCAATCTGGGCCAGTCAGCTCTGTGCAGGACAGGAGCTCGTTCCTGCCTGAAACCAGCACACCTAGCCATCAGGAAGGATGATTAAATCTTACACACACAAGGATCCAAACGAAGATGACAAGAAACACATTACATGTGAATGTATTAAATGAAATTAAATCCTCTGAAACATAAGGTCACAGCATATGACCTATTTTTTAGAATACTTTGCAAAAGAATGGGTTATATGTCTGTTATACGAGTTCTTTATAGACTCCAGTTAGGTCAGCAAGGACTTAAGAGTTAAAGTGCTCAAGAGAAAACTCAGCTTACAGTTTTGATCAGGAGTAATTTGTGAAAAGAGAACAGAAGAAATGTCTTAATCACCAAATTTAATTCTCTCATCTTGTCAGCAAACAGACCCAATAGCCAAAATGGAGCACAGTTTTCTTAGGATGTGCAGCACCAACACCTTCAAGTTTAGATTAAAACCTTCACTGAACAACAGAGACTCAAGAATTCACGATAACTAAACTAAGAGATGGAAATGAAAGACCTGGAAATGTTTTTGCTATGTTTTGCCAGTTATAATTAAAAAAATGGTTTTGTCTCAGTAGATCATTACTGACCATTGCAAAATGGAGTATCCTTCCTTCAGAAAGCAAGGTTTCTGTAAGACCTTTAGAAAGCCTAATTTTCAAAGAAGTTCCTCTCCTTTTCCCACTTTCATTACACTTGTAGTGGATGAGTAGTAATCTTAAGAATAGTTAAAAAGATATAAAAAAACAAGTCCAGTCTTTGCAAACACAGCAAGATGAGAAATCTTATCATCCACTTTTTAATGAAGCTGCAACAATGTCACCTGATAGGCCAAGCTAGAATTGGATAGTTCACATTAACTGGATGAAGAATACCTAAACGTGAGGATCTTGATCTGTCTTAGGCAATTTTCAGTGTTTGCTCAAAACCCTATATCTGTTTTGTTTTGTGGTTTTGTTTGGTTGGTTGGTTGGTTTTTTCCTTAGTCATAAAAGACAGGAGTGCAGCCATTTATATAAACCAAAGAGAAAACCAAAAAGAACAACAACAAACAACTTCTCCCTTGTTTTCCTGACATAATAATGGAAAACAGGGTAATGTCAATTTTACCATTATTATTTTTACTGTGGAAGGTAGACAGAATGACTGCCACATTTCTGCTGGTAGTGCATAAGCACAGGGACAGACATTTTCCCTACTCTACAAAGTCTAAATGCACAAACCAATAAGTGACAATCAGATCCAGCAACTTCCCATTTTGGAATCACAGGAATTTAGGTAAGGAATCTTAGGTAAGGAATTCTTTGGCAAAGTTTAGACCTTAGAAAGCTTTCCTTTGCCTCTTGTCTTCAGGAAGGCAAACTCCCACCTGCTGCAATGTATTTCTGACCTAACTCGGTTCCTGCACGGCTTGCAGAGGACTGCATTTACCTTATCCCAGTCTATCTCATTTGAATGTGCTCTTGGCACGATGATATACCATTGTCATTAATTATTAATTGAGGTGGAGTGAGTCAGTGACTTTTCTGTATTATTTTTTCAGCTCAGATCTTGACCTGCAGAGGCAGCTAGTGACCCATCAAAGGAAGCAAGATGTTATGAGACCTGCAATGCCCCATAACTTTGATATGCAGCTCTCCCCGACACCTCATTCAAGTGATAAATATTTTAGAAGGAAGCAGACAGATAAGTGAATAAGTGAATTACTTCACAGATTCTTATTTATGAAATGCTTGCTCCCAGATTCTGTTAAAAATTTAGTTTTCCATCAGGCTGTCCCACCCCAGAAATGGCGTTGCAAACAGCACAACGGCTGGGGCACAGTTGCCTTTTGAAGGGAGAGTGCTTGCCCTGTGTCAAAGATGAAAAGCCCTGACAAAAATGTTCCAGTCTCATCACGCCATTTGTGTGAGCAGATATGCTTATCATATAAGAATAAAAATAAGTAATTTATTTTGTTTATGGCTCATTCTCCTTGGACCTTAATTAACTTACAGAGGTTCAGAAATCCTGTTTATGCTTCAAAGTTGCTCTACCCCTTTGAGATTGTTGGTCTCTTTCAACTTTTTCCCTGATAAACATGTGTTTGTGTTGAGGCCACCCTTATATGAAATACTCTTTCTTCTTTCTCTGTCTATCTGAGACTTCCCTTGTTTGGAAGATATTTTTTATGCAAAATGTTTATCTATCACTTCATTACTGTTTTTGATCTGTCATGGAAGCTGAATATATTTCCATTTCTCAAAACATTTAGCAGTGAGACCTAATAAAAGATCCTTATTAGAAGCCAAGATTAATGTAGTTTAGACCATTCTGTTACATGAACTGAATAGGACAGATGGACTAAGGGGAATCTTCCCCTGCCCCAAAGCAGCAGATATACCTGTACCATGCAACGCATAAGTATGTCATGACTTCCAAACAAGAGGATTTATCCGTACAAGGGAAGGCAGCTCTTGTCCTAAATATGTTAGAGGCATGCTAGCAGTTTGTATATGAAGTCATCTACCCTGAATGCAGTTGCTAATGCTACTGCCAATTCTTGGGCTACTCCAGGTCTGTTCATACATGGTGCAGATTTGTTCAGAGACATGCCTTTCCTTCCAGCCAAGGTTACTTTCCTGAGTGCTAAGTACTAGTAGCACAAGTGACATGTCTGAACTTTTTGACCAATGTTTTTTGTCCCTTCTTTTTTGTCCTCCCTTGATTTTGGATGTTTTAAAAGTCTTTCTAAAGGATATTTCCCACTACTGCTTCCCATTTCTGAACTATGACTCACTGAGTCAGCTTTAATCCATGCCCTGTAACATCCTTCTGTTACTAGCTGTCTCCCAGTTGCTCTGTTCCACTGACATTTTTTCACATCTTGGGAATCTAGCATCTCCCCTGTCTCCCACCACCTTCCTACGCCTTGCAATGCATGGAGACTACATGAAATACGTTCAGTAGCCTTGGGAGCCACAGCTAGTAATCAGGATTTCCCCCTTTGAGGTGAGTGCCCTCATCACAGGCCCAAGAGTCATGCTTTTTAATTTGCCCTCTTTCTGGCCCAATAAATATTACATTATTTCTTGAAAGGAGCACGTAGTTCCTAGGATCTTGCAGCTAACATCCAGCAATGTTCTGAGACAAAGTCAGATGTGTGTCCTCCCAGTCTAAGGATGCCTGGACTCCAGCACTACTCTTTCCAGTCTGCAACAATAGAGGTAACAGCAGATACGGTCTCACTAGCATGTTTCAAAAGAAGGGACTGATTCTCCATGCATTTTTTTTTTTTTTTTAAGAGAACAGCTTCAGTTTCCAGCTCCGTGACAGAGTTTAGATGTACGAATCCCAATATAACAGGAGTGCTTCTCTGCAGACCTGAGTTAAGTACCAAAGCCTCTGAGTAGAGTGACATTTAATTTAAATCTTGCTCTTTACTATTCACATGAGGTACTTGAGGTGCCTCACTGCTGTTATGAAGCTTATTGGCAAGTGTCTCGTTTTCCTCAGATAGGCAGTTTATGGGACAATGTTTTCCACTTTAGGTTCCAGTGACTACAAAGTAAGACATTGTAAAGTTTCTCTCTGTAGTACTTAAGACATTTATTGTATTGTCTTTACATATTCTTTATACTCTTTAATCTTCATATTACAATCTTAATATTTTCATTGATTAGTGTCATAGTGGATTGAAAAATCTCTTCATTTTGATGAGCCGCACCTTATTTTTCGAATCAAAATATGTACCACTGCAATCAAAATGATTATTATGCATAAAGCTCTCACTGAGCTAATATATAAGACGATATACTAAAAAAAAAAAAAAAAAAGAATGGAAGAGGGAGGGCTGTCAGATAATAAACAACACATTTTTAGTTGAACTACAGTTCACTTATGTTTTTCTCTACAAAGCTAAAGACAATAGATTCATTTTTTTATTGACTGTTTACATTTCTCAGCAGAGTGATGTTAAAGTAGATACTCAAGCATTATTTCTGTGAGCCTAAGTCTCTAGTTAAAAGCTTGCATTGTTTTATTTGTGATCACATGTACTGTGAATCACTCCACAGGACATCTAGCCTTACAATGTACAGGACACACAATATTTCCTATAAGCAAATGTCTCATTCCAAATGTTCTATCCCTATAGTTCCATGATAGTTCTTTTGTTACAAACCTTCAAAATAGAAACAACTGTGAAAGAGATCCTGGTGGTGAAAAAGCCTAAATTCTGAGAAAATTAGGATTTGGTGTTAGGCATGTGGAAAGTATGACTCACATTCTCCAAGTGGGTATTACAACTGTCCTCCTCTTTTGGTGAAGGAATTGAAGAACTGCCTAACAGTTCTTACTTTTCAGTCCTTATTTCATTTTTAGTAAGCCAGTAACACTAAGAAATGTTGGTTCATTTTAGCCATCACTCCTTGATCAGTCAAGAACTTTTCATACTTTGTCTGTACCCTTTTTTTTCATCTTAGGATCCCTTCAGTTTGCAGCATGGACAACAAACACACATCTTCTTATGTGAATTCTCCAGTTGAGACTTTCTTTTTCTGAACTCATTCATGTGTCCAAGAACTGTTAGAATGATTCAGTGAAGGTTTCTGATATTTCCTTCGTCATGCTCAAGGTCTTTCCTTCATATCCAATAGGGTATAAGCCAACATTATAATTTCAAAAGAAAACAGCAGCTGGTATTAAAATATGTCAGCAAGAAGAAATAGAAACCATTGCATGTTTGTAAAGTTTAGGTGGGACAAGGATCTTTCTGTCAGTGACCTGAAAAGCTCTCAGCTGGACTGATATTTTAGAGAGAATAAATGAGAGAATTATTAGCTAGCTGAAATTATTTTATTTTAAAAGCAGGACCATGGACTCATAGCTACTATGAGAAAAAGAGGATGACATCCACAATTTCTAGGATAAATTCTCATTCCTTTTAGAAATATATTGTAATTTAAGTGCTTGCCCATCAAATCAGATATGAACTACCCGGAGCTGACTGAATACGAGGAGAAAGACTGTTCTGCTATGTCAAGAGCAGAGCTATAGCCCATTTACCTCTCCTTTTCCTCCATCTTTATAAGTCTCCTCTTGAAACAGTAATGTTATTATAACTCATTTTGCATAATTTTTGTTTTTAAAAAAAGGCCTGCATATTCCAAATGTATAATGCATAAGTAGTCCAAAACATCCGTTGAATTTTTAGCGCCAACTCTCTATACTTTTAAAATAAATCTTTGAAAAAGATCTGCTTCTTTTTCCATATAATACTACCGAGCAAAATAAGCAAGACACAGTACAGTGTCCAAAAGGAAAATGCCACCTAAAAGCATATTAAGGGCAACAAATACATCATTGTGAATTCACAGCAATATTTCATTTCAAACAATCTCCCATTCTTGAGAGCTAGAAATGATCCATTTTTGAAAACCTATGTGATTTGTGACAGTGGTGGTGTGAGAGTTCAGTGTAGGGATCTGTAAACACACTTTGATTCTATTTCAGTAATTGCTGAAACGAACATAGAAGACCATTTTTAAAGATATAGGTTTTTTTTTTTTGTCCGTTTCTTTAATCCACATTTAAGTACGCCACAAAAATCCTTACTTTTCATCCTCATACGGCACTACTCACAAATGACACCACTCTTCAGGAGGGCATTAAATTGACAAGCTGCAACTGAAGCTCCCCAAATATAAACATGTTGCAATTTATTCAGAGCTACAAGCATGTCTCACCTTGTCAGCTTTCAGACTGTTGAGCTAAGAAAAATAGGCGCAACTTCCCATTAAAGGTCTGCTTTAAGCCTGGTAGTTAAGAACATAAAAATGGTACCTTAAAGATGGTTCCTAAATCCTAAGTGTGAACTGCTTAGAGCATTGATTTTCTAAAGTGCTGAGTGCACTGCTGTTCCCTTTAAAATCACAGCTTGGTCAGTCCAAGATAAATGCCTAGTGAGTTCTGTGTGTCCGGCTTTAGATGCCCATATATATGGGTGCTTTTGGTATTTATGCTACATGGATTGGTGTTTAAATAATGACACACCTCTCTTTTTACTAAAATTGTTCTATGGGGATTTGTAGGCTACAAACTGGCTTTCCCTGCTTTTCAAGGTGTCAGCTGGCGTGGTCAGCTAAAAACATGTTAAAAATGTTCAGATGTGAATATTGGGAATGTAATCAAAATGAAAACATGCAACAGAAGCATAATGGAGAATGACTGTGATTTTCTCTCTTGTTTACCTGATGAGCCTTGAGCCTGCTGTTACTCACAGCAGACCTAGCCATTTGCATGTACTTTTTCTGAGTAAGCTGTAATAGCTGTATAGTGGGCTCGGTGTGTACACAACATTTTATAAATACACTGCAAGGCATTTTCTTAAAGAGCTTGCAGTGACAGTCAACTCCAGATACTATGCAATACTGGAATGGATGGTTCTTCATGATAACAGGAAATGACTGGCTGAAGGAAGCTTGGGAGTGGTTTCTGAATACAGGGAAAGAACAGCTGGAAGTGGAGGGCTGAGTTAACAGGAGGATGAGGGGATTATAGGAAGTTAAGTCAAGAGAAGAAGAAGCCAAAGGAGAAAAAATGTAAGCATTGTGCAGACTAGAAGAAACTAGAAATAGAGATATCGGTGAGATTGTGAAGGGTTTGACATCAAGAATGAATAGCTTTACTCTATACAAAGGACAAAAACAGTGAATGGAGGGATTAAGAAAGGAGAGTGACATGACCAGAGCAAGAGATAGGAAATGAAGACACCTTCGGCAAGGGCACTTCAAACACATTAAAATGGGAGAGAGTGGCAGGCAGTGGGGGATGGATAATTTCAGGGAATCAAATTCAGCCATGTTCAGCTCATAAACACACATGGATTTCAGCAGTGCAGTATGGTGGAACCAGTGGCTCCCAGAGATGTTAGAGGTGAAGAAATCACATATTCTAAGTTTCTGAGTACGTTTGTTTCAAAAACACATTAAAAACATGCCACCAAGGTATCTGTAATTCACTGGAAGACATACCTATAGAATCATAGAATGGCTTGAGTTGGTTCACTCCAGTGCTCTGATGATAACGGTGTCCAGGTGAAAAGAACATCACTGTTTATTCACATCACCTGCTAAAAGACTTGGCAGTTCATACTGGGGTACAGTCCTTCCTGGTGGGGGTGTGGATAGTTACATTCCAGCCAGCAGCTTATGTTTGGGAAATCTTACCTAATTGAAACCATTTTGCTCAGGTGGGTTGGCTCTTATAGCTCTGTTGATGTCTACAGAAGGTTTCTCTTTTACATGTAACTTTGCAATATGGTTTACATTCAGAGCATCATTTCCACTTCAGAAATTACTGTTACCCCTACAGAGAATATTCTTGATCATTCCAGTACTCCAAAAAAGGACACTGAACTATGCAAATATCTTGTTATTTATTTAGTTAAAACTGTCCCTCTAATTTTTGAGAGCAAAATTAGCAAAGCACAACAGCAAAGTAATAAAGGGATCAAATTCCATCTCCTTTTAAAAACAAATGAGTCATTTTAATGTAAAGTAAATAGGGGGGAGGGGGAACCATCTGAAACATCTGGAGTAACTGGCAGTAAAATCAGTTACAACAAAAACATAAACCCAAAGTCTCAGAAGAATCTGTCCGTCAGGTGTTGTCTCAGTCAATTCAAGAAATCACAGAACTTGCTGTGACAAAGCATTAATATGATATGACAGCTTCTGCTGTATCTGAAACCCAGTCAGGTTTCAAGGTTAAAGCCATATTTGTGTTTTCAGAGTTTTTCTTCATAATTGGTAAGGTTATATCTATGAATATTATAATATCTAATCTGAAAATTTCTAATAGGTTAAAAGGCAATCTATCATCATCTTTTAAATGTGATGTTAACAGCTTTATGGTTAAATTAGGCCATGAAAAATGGCTAAAGGTTGTCTATGAAAAAGCTCTTTTTTATCACAAAGATAACTGAACTCATAGAGGGGAAGTATAACCTGAAAATGATTCAGAAAATTCATCATGAAAGTGTGTCATTATATTAATTTAGAGAGAAAATAACTTTTTTATTTACCTATCTCTAATGAATTCATTTTTTCTCTGCACAGACAAGCTTAAAGAATGTCAAAATGTTAATGATGAACATGTCAAAAGTTAGATTTTAACCTTGTCACATTCTGTGTACGGCTAAGCAGTTAAAAACAATATTTCTGAAGTACTTGTAACGCAACATGAGATTAATATTTGTGAGCTTTTTTTTTTTTTGAAGGGTGAAAGAAAGATTTTTGGGGAGAAATTAATCAATTTTTTTAGCTTTCTTTTTTTTCACATATCAATGTATTATGCAATGAAAGTGTTCTAAAAGCACTGAAAATTTCACTTCAGCCTGCATATAAAATGACTTAAATTATTCTCAAAAAGTGATTCTTTATCACCACAAGATAATGAAGATGGCAGAACAGAATATGAAGAAGGGCATTTCAAGCTCAGCTACTGTTTTATATTTTGGAATATTAGTTGCAGTGCACACTGGCTAAATTTTTTTCCGTTTTATCAGTGTGTGTCAAGTAATTTATAGACAGTGCTATTAATTACCCCAGTAATGAAACCAATGAGCATAACTTTAGAGCAAACAATGAGGCAGAACATCCAAAGTACTAGATGATAACTAAGCTGTCCAGACCCTGCAACATGTAACTTCTTCTTAAAAATGAGTGTTCAAATATCATTTAACTGTTCCCTTACACATTTTTCATAATGAACCTTCATTTTAGTTATTTTCTTAGTGTTCAAAGATTAAAGAACTTTTAGAACATCTTTATCTAGTGTTAGGACTCCACAGATTTTTGTGAATTCTCATAAGAAACAGTTGTTTCTTTTTTGTGACAAATGAAAAGTTTTTAGCAATGAGTATGAACAATAACTCATTTGCTAAAACCAAAAGGAAATAAAAGAAACTAGAAATTTTATTGAACCTACTCAATATTTTAGTGTTTAGCACTCACTGAAGAAAAATTTTGATATTATTTCTGTTTTACTGAAGTACTGATTCATCCAGAAAAGAAATTCTCCTCCTGAAAATGTTGTTGAAATATCTCTTTGGACAGGTTTTGTAAAAGAAGACAGACATGTATCTGGAGTTATTTAAATCTGAACTTATACATCTCAATAACTCAACAAGCACTGCAATGTATTAAGGTGAACTGCTGACACTTAACAGTAGAAAACTGGGATTGTTTCTGCTCTCATTTACATTGGCTTCATACATATGCCATTTGGTTCTGTTAAATCCATTTTAATTTATATAAGTGTTTGTTAATGTAAAAAGGGGTCCATTTGGGTTATTTTTTCACCACAGTGTGCATATTTCTATACATTTCACTAAAATTAAATCACAGCTGAAGAGTTGCTATAATACACTTGATCAAAGTTCAAGGCTGTTATACCTCTCCCCCAGTTTTCTAATTAGAACAGACCAAAAATCAACTGTTCAGAGAAGTACAGGAAAATAAAATATGTTGTTCTGCCTATGCTTCTGTGGCAGTAGCTTGATTCAGCATAAAGGAACTGTGATAATAACATCTTTGTGTTCCTCCACAGAATGAAAATCAATAGTTTGATCAAAGAAGCTTTTAGGACAGCAGAGAATAAGTTTCCAAGATTTAAGGAAGATTTTTTTTACGATGAGGGTGGTAAATGAAACACTGGAACAGGTTGCCCAGAGAGCGGGTAGATGCCCCATCCCCAGACACGTTCAAAGTCAGGCTGAGCAGGCCTTTGAGCAACCTGATCTTGTTGAAGGTGTCCCTGTTCACTGCAGTGGGTTGGACTAGATGACCTTTAAAGGTCCCTTTCAACCCAAAGTATTCCATGATTCTATGAACACACATTGGTCTGCAAAAATGGATACACTTAGGATTTGCACCATTTTTGGCATGGACGTTGTGTATACAGGGACACAAAAATAAAAGTATAGGTCTTCCATGCACAGTCATTTTAAATCTAATGTTTGTCACTGGAGTACTTAATTAAAAACACATTTTTAATCAAGTTACAGTTCATACAGAAGGAAGTACACAGTACAGCACAGAAAATTCTGTAAATTCCCTTTGTATGAGAATATAAAAAATATGAACTTTCTTACTTCAAAGAAGTAGTTCAATAAAAAATTTTAATGAATTCCTTTTTTTTTCATAGATAATAAAATTTTGTCATAAATGGAGAATCAGATGAGCAAAAGATAATATCACAAGTATAATTTGGGAACAACTTTGATTTATTTCCATAACAAAGAACTGTGTATTAGAGATAAATGAGATGTTGCACCTAGCACTTTTAAATTACAATACCTGTAAAGGAGAGCAAGCTGCAGATACTGAATCCATAGTCCAATGCTTTGTGAACCTGAATTGTAAGTTAATACATGCACTCGGACATATATTTTGAGATCTCTATGTGAACATAATAAAACACATTTCAAAATAATAACTAAAGTGTTTATCAGTATCAGATAGAAAACAAAATATCACTGTTGAAAACAAACTACATGTGAAGTCCTGGTGACAAAAGAGGGACCCACGTCCCTAAATTTAAATCCATGAAGAATGGTATAATGCAAGAGGAAGGAGAATCTAGTAGCTTACAGTAATTCTCTGGATTATGTTGTTCCAGGGACATGGAATGTTAAACCTGGTTTTAATTATTTTACTTTTTAATTAAGAAGTAAAAAACATTAATAGAATAATGTTCTTCAACCATTCAAACTAGTTTTCTCCTAGAAACACCATTACTGAAGTCTCTGCGTAAGTAAGAGACAATTCCACCAAGCAAGAAACAAAGGAAAGGTTGTCTTTTATGTTTCATGTAAGGAATGTTTTGCCAGTGCTGTTAAATTATTTTCCTGTGGATTAAATTCCTGTTAACTTGTTGATTTTTTGCATCTCATTAACAAAGATCATTAGGAATGTCATAAAAAGCACTAATGAAATACAACTTCTTCCACTAATAGACTGTCAAAAAAATTCAGGTTTTTTCCTTGGTAATCCTTCTCTCAAGTAAGCCTAAGATGAGGAATAGCCAAATCAAGACCTGAACATTCTAAAATAATTGGAATGTATCCCTCGCATCTACGCCTTCTTTCATGAAGATCAGGGCATAGAAGAGCAGGAAAGCTGTAACACCATCCATCCTCGAGATCGAGGAGATAGTACACAAGCCCTCCTTCCTGGGTATTGTTCTGTTCCAGCAGAGAATGACTTGAAGTATGTACTTCAATCTTTAGGTTTCTATGGCTTTTTTCAGTATCAATAGTGAAATTGCAATATCTTAAGAATTATTATGAGGGATTTTACAATTTCTGAGGGGATGCTGAACAAAATTGATCATCTTTGTAAGCATTCAGGAAATGAGGTAGTAGGCATAGCATCAGAACTTGAGCAGAATATTAATTTCTGAACCTCTTCTATGTCAAGTATTTTGTTACAAAAAGTAAGGAAATACAACAAAAGTGTGTCCTCTTAGTCTCCCAGCTTTTAACTCAACAAACTGAATGTTGAATAAATTCTTTAATTTTCCCAGGAAGACAAACTGAGTTCATGCCCAGGATAGTCCCAAAAAACACACAGAAGAAATCACACTCTGTAGCATTTCAAACAACTTATTTAGAAATACTGAATGTTTATCACAGCTTAATTAGAGATGGAAAAATATAATAGTAATAGCTAATTCTTGTTCAATCTAGTAACTGCACATATCCTGTGACCTTGTAAAACTAATCCCAAACCTGTTTTTTAGATGAAGCATTTGGACATTTTGCTTATGAAGACACCCAGAAATTCCCAAATTCTTAAAAGAGATAATTTCAAGATATGTTTTCAAAAGCAAGGTGGCATCCAGAAAAACAAGGTGTTTCTTTTTTTGCTTTTTTCCCCTCGTCTCCTTTCCTACCCCTCTGCCTCTTCATTACCTGGACAAAATGTATGAAAGTTGAAGGTTATGTTAACTGCAAGTTTGAATTTTTCTCAAAGCACTTGTCATTTGAACTCTTTCAATTACACCTGAAATCATTGTAATCACAATTCTCCCAAGGACCTTTGTCATCTCTTACTCAGATCTCATTGTGACAGTCTAGATAGAGGAAACATTTTGTAGCATTTATATGAGCTCTTTTTTTCTGCTCTTATCTCTTACTGCTCAAAGGGTAGCTTTACCAGTGTTCCCCAGCAACACAAGTGAGAATGTTTCTTATGGATTTAGTTCAGCCTCTCTGTTTGCCTCAGATTCCTCTTCCCCAATCTTACTAAGTCTTCAGATGATATATTTTATTGTCTGCATTTCAGAACAAGAACAACCACAACTGGTTCTATGCAAACAAATCCTAAAATGCAAATCCTAATTGGGATAAATGAAGAGGAATTAGAGTGAAGTACTATGGGTCTAGGCCAAAGTGGCTTTTGTTTTCCACTTGAGATTTTAAGAACCCAGCTCTCCATATCAGTTGTCTGTGGCTATATCAGCAATAACCAGAGTGACATTGCACTAAGATAAAGATCTGTTCTGCAGAACAGCAGATTGAGCACAAATTTTCTGTAAATCCTACACTTCCTACATCCTGCTTAAAGACATGTGAACATTGGAATAGTTTCACTTTTTCTGCAGGTGACTACATTTAACCACACATGACACCAACAGTCATGTTATCGTTCTGCCTTTCCCCCTTTTTTTACACATGGATAACCCCAAGGTTTTTATAACGGTACCATCCTTATGAAACTTGTCTGACAGAAGGAGTCACTTTTTGATACAGTTGCACACTCCAATTAAAAAGTTCAAACAGAAAATGCTTTACTGAATGACACCATGCTATCACAGAACAATTCTAGCCAAGTGATGAAGAATTTAAGTAAGCAAACACAAATAAAGTTTCCTGAACAGATTTTTTGGTGCTTTTTCTGGTGCATTTCATTAGCTATTACATCTAAAATATTTAAGATAAAAATATTTAGGCTAAAATACATCCTAACATAAGTGATTATTGAAGCAGTGTTTTTATTGTGTTCACAGGGTTCAGGCTTACAAAGCATTGAGAGCCCTAAGCATAACCTTGTGCATGCTTAAATGAAGTGATCCTTCTGGAATCACTAGCTAAACCACTTTCGTGACTTAGGTGACAGTTTGCTCTTTTTTGCATTGATATTTTACACATATTTCTACTTCATGATCAGCACTTGACCTTAATACATTTTCTGTCTGACTACAGAATACTGTTAAATTGAATAGAGAAGTATCTGGATATCATATGTTGATGAAAAGCATCTGTACACAACAATTAGTTCTTCACTCTTCTCAGCATTTGATCATTCCATCATGGCAGGAGGCACTGCTTATTGTTCAGTTGAGATGCTAGTGCATATGCGTTGAGTTTGAATTCAGTTGCACTTACTCAAGACACTTTGTGGGTTCGCTGGGTATGATGCAAGAGGTTTGGGAAATCTGTGTCCTTGCAGTTGCAGAATGGATGGGATACCCTAGGCTGTCTCAGATTGCCTAAAGGTGATTGAATCCTTCCCTATCTACCGTTTGGGTATTTGCCCCAACTTGCCCTTAGTCAAGAGTTAAAATTTTAAGCTGGGTTTTCTGTTTATATTACAGTACTACTTTGTTAGTTTTAAAAATGGACACTGGTTTAAACCTTCTTTTGGGACACTGTGAAACTTGCCACCACCTATCTCTTTGAGTGAAAAGTTCTGCACAATAAACTAGAATGGTAGTTTGTTTTTTCCTTTGTTTGTTGGTTTTGTTCATGAGATACATGAACTACAATATGCTGGAAAAGACATCAGCCATTTCTGTAGCTTTAGTCACAGTGTAAACATTATGAAAACAGTACCACTGTGTTCACTGTAAAGGACTGCATAGTCAGTACAGAGCTCAGGGAAAAAATTATATACAGCCCATATTCTGGAAGATGTTGGCACTTCTGATGAAGTTCCAAATTTACAAAAACAGAATACTAGTGAGTCTTTCAGTGGAAACTGTCACTCTACACATACAATAATTTTTAAAATATCTATTTTAAAGGTTACCACAATTGACTAGGGCAGAGACTGTGCATACTAGGTCAGGTGAAAGTTCCTTCTACCCCAGTACTGAGGCTCCACTGGGGGTAAACAGGAGGTACAGAGGTCAAAACTTCAGCAGAAGCTGTGCTTTTTCTGAGATGAAGAAGGTATCGCAGTGCATGTCAGGGCATGTAGGTGCTTGCTTGACCCTGCTCTCTATTTATGCTTGTGAAAGTCTCCTCTTCCCTCAGCATTTAAGTCTGAGATATTCTGTTTTAGCTCTTCCTCTGTTATTTTTGATAGGGTGCATTAATACAAGGACCCTATTAATAAACCATGAGTCTATAACCTAGTAAAAAAATTCTTCCAGTGGATTTCATTAAGCTGTTCAGAGCTGCAGTGCAGTTCTGCAGGTAATCCTCTGCTCTGTTATATTTACCAGGTATAGACAAAGTTTTCAGAGCAGTGTTGCTGTGGACTAAACTCTTTTTAAAGAGAACCACACGTGTGCACCAAACCTGATCCCCTTAGGCAGTTTTGAGCCATATACATGGAGGGAGACTGCAGTCACAGAGACTGGCCTAAATGTATTCTTAAGTAAAACTCCAAAATGTAAAAACTGTCAAAATTCACAGCTCAACACAAATGAGGTCAGTCTAATAGACTGCTGATATTGCACCAAATTATTTGTCAAGGTAGGCATACTCACTGCCTCCAAGCTTCAGTTTCAGTTTATAAGCTCAAGTATGAAAGTGATTTTCAGCTTCTTAAACCTCAGAATTCCTCACACTGAAAGGAAAGCATTGGGATTGTGTATGTTGTACCTGTCTTTCAGATGTCAGTATTATTGAACCATTGAGGGACACAAATATAACTTCATATTTGAGACAAAAATCAAAGCAGATAAATGGGACTGTTGATGACAAGTTGTATGCTAATAAAAACCCAAAAGATAATTTATGAATTGAAGCACTTACCAATCACCTTTCAAATTACTGATTCACTTTCCATTTTCGGCTTCAATTTGAGCACAAAACACAGTATAATTATATGGAGGCTAGCAAAATTGTACTGGAACAGAACATTAGCTCCAAATATAATATTTCGAATGGAAACTGGATAAAGGTAAAATTGAAACACAGGAGACACAAGGGCACTTGAGAAAAAAAAACAAACCAGCAGTTTAAAAGCCTACATGTGAACTGGACTATGTAATATTCTCCCATGGGGAAAGGATAGAAAATGTAGTCATTTAAAAGCATACCAGATGTCAGATCATTGGAGAAGATGATTTTCCTTTGTAGGAACAAAGCACTGGCATGAATGGTGGATTACAGGACCTAATTATTCTTTTTTAATTCTCTAATTCCTATAATTATATTATGACTAAGAAGTTACGGAAACATTGGTTACCAGCTTGCTGAGTGGCATGGTGTATTCTAGGAATACCTATTGTGAATTCTCCTTTACCAAATTATTTAAGCTGTCTTAAACCTAAAGGAATTTATTTCAGGAAAAGGCATACGGTATCTTGTGAAAGGAATCCATATAGATGCTGGAGGAACTGCAGCTGTAAATATTACATCCAGTTTGAAATAGAATATCAATATCCCCTTGACACTCTCTGATAGCAAGAAGAGTCTTGCATTCCCATCATTTTGGCTGGTGCTACTTCATAGGGCAATAGAGCAAGAGACATTGCAAGAGGATCTTCACATGCCAGAAGGAAAAAACAAATCGATATCAAAGTGACAGAGCAAAAGGTCACTGAGTAGTGGCACTTACACAATGTATTTTGAATCTTAAATAGAAGCATGAGGGAGAAAAATAAAACAGGTTACTGTGGCCCTTAGTCTCAGATTCCATCAGTAACAGAGAAACACGGAAGGTTGGTAAAACTGAAGAAATTAACAGCAGTTTTCTTGGCATCATTGAAGTTGACTTAAATGGTATCAGTGCAAAGCTGCTTGTTTATTTTGTTTGTGCTTTGGAGAAAACGTTTAGAAGCAATTCATCCTCATGTTAAGAATTTGCAATTTAAGATTTACTGTGTAATGTAGCCAGTGATAAATTGGTTTATCTATAACCTGAATACATTAAAGCTTGGAAACATTTTTCAAACCTTTTTTTCTCAGAACTCTTTATTTCTCTCCCTTTTCCTTTACTTTCTGTTTTAGACCAGTTCTTACTCTGTACTTGGAAAAAAAGACAGTGTTACAAGGTCCCTTACAGACAAAAGCTGGTGTCAGTTATCATAAAAATAACCACTACTTCAGAGACACTAATCTGCAATCACATCTGGTCTCAGTTATGGGATATTGTATACTTCCAAGACATTCCTGTGACATAGCAAATTTCTCCAGAGAATCTACAGCATACTTCTGCACAGCTGAGTTTGAGTCAGAGGTGCCATGTCTAAACATTGCACAAACAATGGATCAAACATAAACTAGCAACTATTCTCAGAAGGAAGTTACACTTAAGGAGTACACTTAATTCTTAATAGACCTAATGGTGTTTTTAATGCAAGTATGCAAAATGAAACCTATGGTTCTGGGAAAAAAAAAATAGAGACAAAAGTTTTATTTCTACCAAGATGTGCCAGGTAACTGACTGCAGGATAGTTCAGAAAGAATTATTAATATAGAGGAAACTCAAGAGTATTTTTTCTTTCTTTCTTTCTTTTTTTTTTTTTTTAATACGAACAAAATAATAACTATAAGCAGTTTGGGAGGGGAATGTCTGTAGCTAACATTAGAAGTACCAAATTTAAATGTATATATATAAATTATTTCTTTATTCTTGTATTTTTTATTATAATTATTTTTAATCTCTTAAGGAAATAAAGCAGTGTAATAGCCGAAGTAAGAAAATATTTACATTATGCTATTGAAATACAGAGTAAGTGTATTAGCTAAAGGAAAAGGCAGCAATATTACTGCAGTGTTACGGAAGGCTGTATGACACAGACTGCTTTGGAGACATGGTGAGATTGTCTCTGCAGAGGAACTGGTTGAGGTGGTGCCAGCTGGGTTGCCTTGTAACACAGCTAAACCACAATGTGTATCATCCTTGCATGGATGCCTGAGAGTTAACTGCTTTGTGCATCCTTGATGTCACTACACTTATCTCACTTTGTTTTATAATTAGTATGAGCTAAATATGGGCAAAGAACAGTTTGGCATTCAGAAGATTTAAATTAGGCTGTATTGCTGATTTGTCTATGACTGTCTAATGCATGGGATGAGAGTGGGTTTATTACAATTGCTCTCAGAAAATGACTAAGGATTAAGTAAGTTTTAGTTAGAAAACTCTGTGCATTGTCTCCTTAGATATTTTTAGGCTTCTGCTGCTTGAAACAAAGGGCACTAGAGAATGTATATGGGATGAGACAGATCTATTATCATAAAACTTGATGTTTAAAAGCACTAGATAGTTTGAATGCCTACACGTTTGCATACCTATACTTGCTATCCATTTTTCTAAAGAGCACCTTGTCAAGACTTTCTGTAGGCAGTCTTACCCTTCCCTTAAGTTATCTTAGCAGTGCCTTAGTGTAGACAAAACGCACATAGGTAGGCCATAATCTACATGAACTCTGAAGCTGATGATCGCTCTAAACTCACTGAATTAGTTCTATGAAACCAAAAGGGCTTTTTCTTTCTTTTTACCTTTGCCCAAGAAAGGTAAGGGGGGAAGACAATGGAAAAATATTAGGTCAATTTTAATCCCAGTAAACAGTGAAGAACATATTAAAAATTTCAGGTCAAAAAAAGAAAAAAATAAAATTAAAAAGCAGAAACTATTAAATTAACAGCTGCCTCTTATTGCTTCAGGTTGCTTTCAGTCTCAGTAAAACCACCATTGGGAAGAGACACCATGAAAGAACAAAAAAATACGAGGACAGGAAGAAAGAATGGTACAAGACCTAGAGCAAAATCACTGTGTAAGAACCAATGGTTCACACAACAGAAATAATCATTATTATTAGCAGCAGGTTTCTCAGCAGCATCAAGCTCTAAAGCAGATGAATTTGGAAAAGTGACAGTAATAAATGGCCTGCAAAAATGTTAGTGACAGGAGGTCTCTCAGGCTGGTGTCCAAATGTTGGATGATGCCACATCAAAATAAACCTTATATATCAAGAATTCCTATATTGGAGATCCCCAAATTTTAAATTGTGACCTAAATCTTATATATATAGATAAATCTTACCTAATCTCATGTACCAGTACTGACCTCACAACATAGGGAAATCTCCCCTTCACATTCCCACAGCTGAGATTTGAGCCAAGCCCTGCAGTGGAGCCCAGTCCTCATCACTTCTTGATCCAAGAGATTCAAAGGATCTTTAAAAAACAGTCTAAACCCATGCTGTATATGTGAACTACTGCTCTGGATCAGACCCAACCTTGAGCAAGAATAAGCAATGTGTAGAGCACTACTTCCCACTTACATTTCCCATTTCTACGTCTCACCAGTTTAGAAACCTCCTGAAATAGCTCTTGCATCTGTTGAGTAGCTCTTCCATGAATTTACTTCTCCTTCTTGAAACAATTTATATTTTTGTTCTCAGTCACATCCCAACACACTTACCTTACAGCTGTTAAGAACTGGTCATTAGGAAATACTGAGAAGAGTATTCAGCGGCATTCAGATATTAACTATGTGCTGTGATTTGTTCCCTCCAAGTATGCAAAAATCAATTATGTTTTCCTTTTTTTTAAAAAAAAGAAACTTAAAACCAAGCACAACACCTGCCTCATCCCCCACCAGATTTCTCGTCTTTAAAAACAAGGACACTGTAAAATATTTAGAAGATAAATGAGACCATTGCTCAATCTATTAACTTCCAAATCACTTCTTTCATCTCTCTTTTTGTCTCCTTGAAAGGTAGGCTAAACCATCACTGGTTTCCTGTCTTGAAAAAAAATCCAGGTGCAGGAAAAAAAAAAATCTTCAGAAGTTTACTTGAAAATTTTGAATGTGGGGGAGAGGAGAGAGGGACTCCTGAGTTTAAGTTAATCATGCTTGTGACCTCTTCATGAAAAACTGTCATGAGTCAGGGAATTTTAATTCCTTTCATAGCAAAGGAATAATTAAGACAGGATCTTACTTTTTTAACATTTGCAAAGTCTATATTTACACAGTCTACCTTGAAGCTAGCTGACCCTTGGTCAACAGAATTAAATAAGCACTTGTAAGATGTAGTTCAACTGACTAATTTTGGACATCACTTGTGTTTACTCCAGAGGACATGCATATCAACAGATAAGAAGAAAATATCTATACTGCAGATTCCTTTATTTTTTCAGATGACTTTCACCCATTCTTTGGATCCTAAAGGATTTGCCTTCACTGTATGGCAGACAGAGTTCTGGACACATGTGGAGTCACAGATGCGGCTGATAACTAAAACAAATAACTGTTCCCAAATGAAATGGAGACATTCCTTCTTGAAGTAGCAACAAATTGCCATTTGAAAGATTACAGTTGTCTGTGATTTTCTGATTACGTCCCCTACATGTTTCAGTGTCTAAATCATTATACCTTGCTCTCTTGCAGAATGCAGAACTAGGTTTTAGGAGGCTTATTTGTATATTACACCTTGTTTTCAATCTCAGTGTCAGAAATGGCTGCTACTGGAGAGCACTACATTGCAGGTGAAATACTCAGAGGTTAATTATTTGACCATTTCTCCATCCCAAATTACCTTCTGTGACTCTTCTAGAAGTGTGTTTTTTTTGTTAGTTCATCTACTTCTGAAAACTATACTGCTTAGCTTTAAGAACTAAGCTGAGGAAGAACTATAAAAATCTTTCAGCAACCTGTGTATTTCCTGCTATTGGGCAAAACTCCATTTTTTATTATTTTAATTTCAATATGTAATAAAGATTAGAAAACCATATTCCCACAGAATAGAGCATACTCTAAAATTGGCACAGCTAGGGTTTGTTTTAGATTCTAAAGAAGACAGAGCTGCCTCATTTGGTTTTAAAATGGATACACTGAATATAGCACATGTAGGGAAGAATTAACTAACTGTAGCAAAATGTTTTTCTCAACTGCTTCTCTCTGCTGGAAATCCCACTATCATACTTAAAATCTAAAATAATGAGAAAGCCTCTAAGCTGAAAAAGAACCACCTCCAATCATTTGAACTCTGGATTAATATAGTGTTTTATAAAACAGAACAGCCTTCCTCATCCCAAATTCAGATGGAAATATTTTCTTTTCAAATTTTAATATATTATTTTGTTGCACTACTACACACACTGGCTCTGTGTAACAGCAAAAGGCCCCTTGCAGCACTTGGGAGACAAAAGTGAATGTACATCAGTATAGTGAAAAGAGGTGGAGGTAAGACATGGAGAACACACTGACATGTGACAATAAGCAATACAGAGTGACAGCAACAGACACTAAAAGATCACATGGATAAACACATTAGCAAGACTGAATCTGAAATGGCTGAGGTAAGTGAGAAATATTGCCAACTCCAGTAAGATTTCTACTTAGTTAAAAGGCATTTCCTTCAGATGCAGGCATTCAATACTCCAGCATTGCAGAGGTCTTCCTCTCTTGCTCATGGCACCACATGGTAGTAGGGAATAATACAGAGAGCATGGGATTTTCCAAGTGTGCTATTTAAAGTGCCTAACATTAGTCACTTAAAGATTGGGTGTCCAGTTCAAAAAAATCTAGGTTATCATAAGTAAATATGTCCCTTGGGGGGAACTTAGACTTTCCATGTCCCTCTCTTACCCTTAAATATACAGCAATTCTAGATGCTTAACTTTCAGATAGTCAAAGCTAGGAAACTGAATCCTGTCAAGCTTGGGGAGAAGCAGCAAGGGGGCAGAAGAAACAATTGAAAAGTGATGTAAGTTTCTAATTTTTATGTTCTTTTTCTCTAGTATCCAATACTTAACTAGTAAAGATTAATACACATGCCTGTTAATATCACACATGGCACATGAAATAAATAGCACCTTATTTACAAAAAACCCTCAAACATATTTAGAAACATTAATATTTCAAACTGATGAAGAAATGTAGTAGTTCTGTAAGTCTGAAAAACCAGGAAGTCACTTCACTTGTAAGTCTATTGACTAAAAGCAAAAATAACTTTCAAAATCTGTTTCTGTTCCACATGTTTTGTACTATGAAGTGGCAAAATGGAAAGGGGATCTTATTTCAATAACACAGATGAGGTTTCTGAATGAATTCAAGGTGTTTTGCACACTATGCCTCCCTGATGCCTCCTCCCACTGAGGTAGGATGCAAGGAGGTTTTTTGCCATACTGGGATACGGACTCAAAATTTATTTATATGCAAAGGAGATCAACCTGACTTTCTGACAGATATTAAATTATATCTAAACTGCTTTCAAAGTAGCTGAAAAGGGAATTGAATGCCAGACACATTGGTCTTCATTATCGAGCTTGAAGCATATAGGTTTTTGCTTGATGGCATAATAATTTTTTTTAAAAAACTTTTTTTTTTCATCAAAGAGTCAGAGTTTATAAAAGTTCTGTTTCACACTCTATTTGCAGAAGTCGCATTACTGAACTGATTGTTTTAATTATTGTAAAGTCAGGAAAAATTATGTTTTCTCACAGTTTTGGTTGGGATAGGGTTAATTTTCTTTTTACCAGTCCATATGTTGTTGTGTTACCAAAAGTGTTGATAACACAGGGATGTTTTCTTTATTTCTGAGCAGTGTTTACATAGAGTGTTAAGACCTCCCGTTTCTCACACCACCCCACCAGCAAGGAGGCTGGGGGTGCACAAGAAGTTGGGAGGGGACACAGCCCGGGCAGCTGACCTCAAGTGACCAAGGGACATTCCATACCATATGACGTCATCCTCAGCAATATAAAGCTGGGGGAAGAAGGAAGGGGCAACATTGAGCACGATGGTGTTTGTCTTCCCAAGGCACCATTACATATGATGGAGCCCTGCTTTCCTGGAGATGGCTGAACATTTGCCTGCTGGTAAATTAATTCCTTGTGTTGCTTTGCTTGTGTGTGTGGCTTTTGCTTTATCTGTTAAACTGCCTTTACGCCACGACTTTTTTCACTTTTGTCCTCCTGTCCCACTGCAAGGTGAGTGAGCAAGCAGCGGTGTTTTGTGGATCTGACTACCGCGGTTTAACCACAACACTATATGCTGTCTCATTACCACCTTTACAGAGGCAAAAGTTTTACATCCAAACATACTTTCTGGAGTGAAACTTCTAGTGTGAATGTAACCAAGCTTTTCATGGATAAATTCTTGTAGTCACTTGTTTGTAGAACATTAAAACAGAAGTTCATATAATTGTACATAATTATGTAATAATTTCCAAATCTGGGTGTATTATTAAATTGCACAACAAATGTTTAATGAGATCAAAACTTTATGTAATCATTTTAATCTTCACTTTTAGAAAATAAAATAAACATTAAGTAAACACAAAAAATTAAAATAATTATTTAACTTAAGAATAAAAGAGATATCTCACATATGAATGTATTGCATACATATTACTTGGATTATGTGCTGATTTTAACATTACATGCTTTACACAGAGCAGAATTATAATGCAGGCATAAAACAGGGGCAAGTTAATAACATCTGTGTAGTATATTCTTTTAGGAAAAGTATATGAGCTATTTCAAAAGCTTGTTGGCAGTTTGCTAGTTATTGCTTCTGGAAATAGTCCCATAAGAAGAGTGCAAGCTACCCTCTAAATTATAAAGTAATTTTCTTATTTTAGTGGAAGGTAAGCATTTGGAATACCATCTTGTTTATCATAAACAGGGAGCACCACATTTGCTCAATGGAAAATTTTAATCAGTTAAGTGAAGTTTGTGGATCCAATTTAACCTTTGTTAGGAGTCTGTTTTAAATATTATACTACAGGATATGCCTCTGTTCAATTGATGAAAGTGACTTGTCTGCGGAATTATCATTATTGCACATGTGAAGATAACGTGCTGCATGAGAATTTTTCTGCACTGTAGTGTCAGCCCTGTCTACTGGACTCATTTTAATCAGTTGCAAGGAGAACATTCCAGAGTATAATAAAATAGGCTCCCATAAAGGATAAATTGTATATCCAACACGTAGTCTTGTCTTTCATCTTGTTTCCTTTGCTGTGTTGTGGGGGGGAGAAGAAGGGGTCCAGCCAATTCTCCAGGATTGGTTGCAACACATTTGAGTATTTACTTGTCTAATATGTGTCTAAGATATGTTGGACCTACTATACTTGTATGACACTGATTAATTATTATGAATAATTATTAATACACAGTTAATCCAATATATCTGCCAATGACATTCAAACATAATGAAGATGTTAAGATCACTTTATCTGAGCATGAACAATAGCTACAAATCTCCCCAGGTATGCCAGACCACTCTTCACTACAGAGCTCTATTTTATGCATGTTTTACACATAAGAACTAGATCTTGTATGTCTCAGAATAACAAGCTTATTATATTAAATATATTCAGGTATATGTGCTCAAGGCAGAAATATAGCCATCCTGTCTGGAGAAGGGAATTACTACTCTAGGCAGTCATGTTTGGGTCCACCGTAAGTGGACCACAAAAAGGTGACACTATCCAGCTCTTGTAGCACTGAAGCCCAGAGCAAAGGAAAGGTTACCCTGTAAATGGGATGTTCCTGTGTCTTTGTTAACTGATACTCCTGGTGGTTTGGTGGCTTCACTAAATTTGGGCAATCAGGGTTAAAAAATCTCCAAGGCCTTTCTTCTCAATAAGCAGTGGTCAAATACTAACTTTCACAAAGGTGTGTCAGAGTCTAATGGATGGGGACAAATAATGAACTAAGGACAGCACAATGATTTCAGTTACAATCATAATACACGTGAGGACTATATACAAATTTTAATGTTATTTTGCTTACGAGTGCTAAAACAGAATGAGGTTGCAAAGCAATATTCCTGAGAGGCAGATTCTGTTACACATACTGGACATGCAGTGCCAATGGCTTCAAAAGAGATTAGTTGCAAAGGAAGATAATGTTCAGTATGAGAAAGGACAACAGAATATAAACCTCAGAGGTTTCACAGGTTTTTATCCAGAGGGAAACATTATGATTATCCAAATTTGATTTCCAGCAAAATAGCCCCAAAAGCTTCAACCATTAATTCCTTCACTGTGCCCACAATTCTAGGCTTATCTTTTTAAAAACAGCTAATCTTAATTTAAAGACTTTAAATGATGGAAAGTGCACCACAACCCTCCGCAAATTGTTACACAGTTTAATTACATTTTACTGCTGAAGAAGTCAGCTCCATTTCGACTCTGAATTTATTAAGCTTCTAATTCCATCCACTGGGTCTCATTTTCCCTTCATCTGTGAGATGAAAGAGCCTTCTACTACCAGAAAACTTTCCTCATGTGGGCAGCTGCAGACTACAAACAATTCACCTCTTAACCTTCTTTTTGTTTAGTTAAATAGATTAACTTTTTTTAGTCTTTTACAGTTGAGACAGGTTTTTCAACCTTACATTACTCTCTGAGTTCTTTTCTAAATCATTTCCAAACTGCTGACATCCCTTTTACACTTTTGAAATGAGAAGCGTGCAAAGAATTTCAATAAGTTCTCATTAATATTGTGGATAACGCTAACCATCTTACACCTACTTGTCACTCTTACCATTATAGAAACAAAACCTGTGTTTGGCTTGAGAGCCATAAAATCATTCTGTGACATCAGGTTCAGATGCTTGTGCCCTCTGGCCTCCAACTGGAACAGGTGAAGGACCTTTTGACATTTTTTTAATTTTATACAGAGATCTTATTAAACTACATTCTAAATAGCCGTCAGACAGAACCATATTAAGAAATGCTTATATATATAAAACTGTCACATGTGGAAAAAGCCATCTGCTCTTATGCATGTATTATCCCAGGAATAAAACCATTCATTAGCTGAATAGGCAATAATATATTGCTAGATATAATTAACATTTTTACTAATTATAAAAATTTGCTTAATTAATTAGAAAAAAAATCAAGTAGTAATAAATCATTGCTTACTAGAAATAGTTTCCACTTGGGTAATGTTGAAGGGGGTTTTAGCTGAAGCTTTTATCCATTAAAGGTATACAACACAAAGTTTACTAAGCTAGACACTGAAGTGTATCCTGAATAGTTTTCACGAACAGAGGTTTTAAACTACAAGTGCCAGTCTAAGTAAACAGTTTCTGATTTTAAATATCTTCTCTTTGTCTAGATATTTGCCACTTACACTCAAACTGAAAGCATTACTTCTCCAAGTGAGTAAGCAAACCTAAAGGAAAACAGATACTTTCAGATTTTCTCTTATATAATTTTTACCACCCATGCTTTGGTCCCCACACAGCAGAGAGATTCTAGTTATAGTGGTTATTCACAGTGGAGTGGTTTAGAACAGTTCCTTTCTTCACAGAATTTTGATGGGTTTATGCTACAAGACAACTTCTTAAATGAATCAAAGTTTGAACTAGTGGCTGAATTGGTTTTGTTCCAATGAAAACAACATGATTTTACAGTTCTTAATTTTAGGGATAAAGAAACATTACTCATGGCTTCTACTGCAGTGATTGTCCATTTTCCTGAGAGCCAAAATGATACTCTCCTCAGCGTTGTTTTTGGGTTTCCTTTTGGTGAATGAGAACCTAGGGAACATATTTTCCTCTTATCATATTTCTCCCTAATTCCTTCTCACTTTGCTTCTTTCTGTCTTTAAGGGATGGACAAACGCAGTAGTTAGTTACTGTTACTGCTTTGTGGCCTACAAATTCTCCCTCTGTGTGACTTGAACTAAGTTTGCAAGAACATGGAAAGAGAGCTATCTCCCTTGTCTTTCTTCAGATTCCTTATGGACACACACCCACGTAAACTTCAGTACAAGTACCAACCAGGACTGAACATTATTATTTTCCTATTCCTACTTTCCCTCTTATTGTAGACATCCAAAGAGAACCTACAGGTTAGAAAAGTCAGGATTGTACTGCTCCATCCTCCATGCATCCTTAGAAAGAAATATTATGGTTGTTCAGCATCTCATGCGTCTTCAATATAAATGCTAACATTTTGACATTCTGAGATAACCTCTTATTTTCACACAGGTGAGAGAAACTGCTGCACATCTAGGGACCAGTGACATTTGGTAGATGAGCTGCATTTCTTCTGTTCTGCTTCTGCAGAAATTACAAGAAATTGCTTCAATGCAACAGAAATGGGGACATTTTCCTTTCCCGTGACTTTTTTTCAAATATTTAGAAAACCTATTAGCTGCTTTCCCAACATTTTGTAGAGCTGTGTGAAAATGAATTCCTCATTTCCTGGAATTAATGTATTCAGCTTTTGTTTGTTTTATTTTTTTCATCAGTGTTCTGCTTGCACATGTTGAAGGTGTTCTGTGAAAGCCAGATTAGAACTGGTTCTAAATTTCAAACAGGACTGACAAATTTCAGTTGCCTTTGCATATAAAAAAAAAGGCCCATATGTAAAGCCCTCACTCCTTACAAAATTGCAAACAGCATCTTAGTACATGGCTCGCAGGCTCTGCAGAGCAGAGCTGAATCTGGATGAATTCCCAATGTCTGTGGTGCCCTCCAGTTCCCCTGTAACTTTGTGAAATTACCCTTACTGTCTTAAAGTTATACCACTTAAAGAGTGTGAAATATGAGATTTGCAACCCTGTAGAGTTTTAAAGTACTCCCTGTGGGGCCTATTTTGCAAATATCAATGTAATAAATCATAATTATAAGCAATGCTGTAATTAGATTTCTTGATCTTGGGTCCTAATTTTAGTAATAGAAAACAAAGCATTTCTGTTAAGAAACTTTCAAAACCATTCAATGAATTCCATGTACAAATATTGGCTGCTATTTCTAAGAGTTACTTATCAAAACATCACAGGACGCTCATCCCTTTTGTTACCTCAGAGCAGTATGCAAGTTCTGAACTGCTCCAGGCTGATACATGTAATGTCTGTCAGAACAGTTCTGTTAGCCTTCTGAGCACCTGTATTACATAGTAGATTGAATTCACCCACTGTCCATCATTAAGGTCTTTGGAATAAATTTTAGAATGTTGCTTGACTTTCCTTCATGTCTTTAACTGATACGGTGTTATTTTGCTGGAAGTTGATTTGATCATATTTTTTTCAAGTTGTTATTTTTAGGTTAAATTTCTAATCTCCACATAAATACTAAATCTCAATACAAGTTTCATTACTTCTTTGTAGTAATGTTACCACAGATATTCATTGTCTTTCCTCTTTTATATATCATCAGCAAAGACCATTCATGTGAGAATTATTCAAACTTCTACAGCAAAAATTAAGATATTAATTAAGATGGATAATAAAACCTGTTCCTGTGGAAAACCACTAGACACCTCTAGTCAACAAAATGCTATTTATCCTAGCGATTAGCTTAGCTGTCTTCTGAAAAATGTAAAGCAATTTGTTGACATTCCCTGCATAGAATCTTGCCCTCCATAAAACAAGCAGCATCTGTTGTCACGAAAGAAAAAGGAAAAAAACATTTGTGAGAGTACCACAATTAGATATTTATAGTTACTATGGAAACAAAGCAGAGTCAAATAAGCACCAGAGCTTGTGTGATTATACTTCCATTCATTTGACATTGTGCTGAACCATAGGCCTGTTTTTAATAGCAACTTCTTTCATAGTAATATTATTTAGTGTGATGGATTTCACATTCAGGAATACCCTATGTGATAATAATAAGTAGAGAGATAGGAAAGTTTAAATTCTGCTACAAACCTACAAACACAAGCAATGTGCAACATAGGAAGTTTTACATGTCTGAAAGAGCAAGTCCCACTTCCTCTCACATCCAGATTCCGACTACAACCTACTCTGTATTTCAACTAAACACCAGTTCAAAGATCCATTTCGGTCATGTAAAAACAATTACAATGATGGTAGCAGCTAACTTTTCTGATTACAAAGCAACTTGTAGGTACTAAGACTGTAATCAAAGGTTAAAAAAAATATGTTGACAGCATATACAGTGCACATATTACTGTGATGTGATAAAAAGCCTTTATTGTTATGAGTTTGGAAAGCATCCTTTCTCCCTTCCTTCCCTTCATGGTGATAAAACCATCAGAACTCAGATTTTATTTTTTTTAACACAGCTCTTAATTCTAATTCATAGATTCCTCAATTGGGCTTCTGATAAATTCTGTATTTAAATCGGCTTTTCTGTTAAGAGGGAAATTACTTTATGGATGACATCCTGTTCAATATACGTCAGTAGCAATATTCTTCTCCCATCATCGGAGCCAGAATTTCATAATAAAAACTTAATTTTAAAATTATTACTGTAAGAAATGTAACTTGCAGAGACAGAATTTGTCTTATTTCCAAATGATGTTAATAACATAACGGTTCACAATGTTTCAATCTTTTGTATTAGTAAAGTGTATCCTTGTCCAGGAGAAAAATATGGACAATGAAAGAATTATGTAAATTTCCTATGGTGATACCAAAAAAGGGAAAAATCAATAATTTAAAGAATAAATTTAGTAAATTGTGAACCACAAACATTATGAAACACTGATCAATTTATGGTTTTTGTAATGCTATTTCAGAAGAATGCTATGGTTTTACCTAAGACATATTTCTATATGTCCTACTATTCCATATTTTAATATGTTTTCTTCATTTTCAGTGTGATTACAACTCCCAGATTTGCTCAGTTTAGAAATGTCATAAAATCCTTGTGATGCACTTAGATGAGTGTTCAAGAAGCAGCAGCTTCTTGAACCTCTACATAAATTCTTTTTTGGACTGAAAACATAACCTGATTTGGAAGTGTTGCTATGCCTTAATAAACAAATCTCTTAATATATATAATTTTTTTTTTCAGGTCTTCGAAGGCCTGAAATTCAATAAAAATAACTGCATATCTTTGCCTTTCTTTCAGGTCTTTTTCACATTTTGTTCTCATTTTTCTGCCACCTTCCTCCTCTAATTTTTGACAACATCATGTTTGATGAAATTGAGTGAGGCAGTAAGAAAGAATGTGTTGCAGACTTCTGTTTATAACCCAACATCCTACTGATTTATAATATTAAAACATCTTGTCAGCTATGCAAGGAAGTATAATATGCTTTTTAGTTAGGTCATTTAGAATGTTTCTGGTTTTGTTGATAAAAATTATTATTTTTCCAAACACTGTATCATCAGGGAAAGGAAAAAGAAATGTTTCCTCATCCTATTACAATTAAAGAAGGCCTTCTGCTGCCCACAAATGTACATGTGTTTGTTTCTAATGGCACAGTCCTTATGAAAGAATTACAATAAATACATTTGGGTTGCTTTAAACAACAGATGGCTGACATCTTTTACACTTTCATTTTTTCGGTGGTATTTTACCACCATCTGAAAAGCTTGAATTGTAGCACTTCTTGCATTTTTGTTGATTTCGCAATAAGAACCAATCTGGGAAGGAGTAATGACATGTCTGTGAAGGGTAAATGTTTTCCAGCAGTTTTCCACAGGTAAAGTCTGAGACAGTGAAAAAGAACAGGTAATCTGAAGGGTTTAGCTTTAGTTATGAAGCTCAGTTGGTGAGAGACTGGAATGAAGACAACCTATGTTGGCAAGAAATTTCTAGAAATGGCAGTGTGCCTTCTTTCTCGTTATTGAAAAAGTAAGAAATTGTTGTAAACATCCAGTTCTTAATACTATACCAAGACCTTTGACTTTGGAAATAATTGACATTGTAAAAGCTCCTTTTTTTCTCTCTAAGGAATTTAGAAAGTGGAAGATGTGATGGAAAGTGGAATAGGGGTGGAAAAATTGAAAGGTTTCTAGATGAAACAGAAACGTTTGGTCTGAAATCAGAAACTGCTTAGGTATGGATTCCCCAGTGAAAGCATTCAGATCAGTCAGTAGAAGTGAAAATCTGAAACGTTTTCCTTGTAAACAAGTGTTAGTATGAGTGACCTTCCTGAGGAAAGAAAAAAGTCATGCTACTCATGACTACTTTCATCTCATGCTTCAAGTCAGGCAGTGTTGTTCTCAGGGGTAGCTCCTCAGCAAGCAGAGCTCACATGTCACCACAAAACACAGGCATCAGGGACACTCTTGGCCATGCTGCCTGCACAGGCAAGAGAAGGCACCTCACCCTCTCCATATCCTCCCACCCTTTACCTTCTCCTTCCTCTTCACACCCAGAATACTTTCAGCACCTCTGTAAGCTTTGATCTGTCATGGATTATTCAAAAGAATCCTGGAGAGACTTGGCAAAAGCAGAATAAGTTTCTTTAAAGCAGAGTTAGTAAAATATTTTTGGCAAGTGAAATTTCATCAAGATGGGTTTTTTTTACAAGGCTGAATAGGTGCCCAGACGTGTCAGTTTAGACAAAGATGAACTTTTTTAGTAAGAAATGTGTGAAGAAAGGCAGGGAGAGAGACAATTCAAGGTACAGGCATAAATATACCCACATTCTCACCCAAAACTCAGCCAGCATAATTCTGTTCTTTGAAAATATTCAGGGGTTTTGTTTACCTTCCAACAAGAAATTTTAAAGGAAAGAAAAAAGAAAAAAACCCAAACAAAAAAAAACCCTCCCACCTTAAAATTGATGAAAATTAGAATGGAGACTGCTCAATTTTGGACAAGTCTAGTTTAAGATGAGACAATTGAAAAGAAAAAGTAAGACTTTTTTGGCAGCTTTCAAAAACTCTTGTAGTAGTTTACCTGTAGCAGTTTTAAAATACAACTTTTTAAGCTCTATTATTGCAGCTTTTTAAACTGCAGCTTGAGAGAAACCTTAATTATGTTATTTTCTTACAATAAGTAATTCAGGGCAAAATATCAACATATTACCACTCTTCAAGTGAAAATTAATTGAATATTGTGCTAATTTGAAAAACCATGTAAAGGGGTAGGATATAATATTATTGCCTTTGATACACTTATCAAAAGTATATCGTGTCATCTTAGCTAAAGAACAAGCTGGAAAGAGCTGCATATATATCATAATCTGTGTAAATTGTCACCTTTGGGGAAAGGAAAACAAGATGACCAAAGCACTGTGAAGTGTTTCAGTATCCAAAATATTCATATTGATTCAATGTAAAGATGTGCTAGGAACTATGGTAAGTGATCTGAATATACAACTCAGTCAGCAAAGGAAGAAGTATCTTGGAGCTGAACATTTCCACTGCTCATTTTTCCACTGCTATGAGGTGTACAGTGATATTTTTAAATAAAAATCGATTGGCTTTAAGGATATTGGATAAAGGAGAGCAATATAGTTTACTAATCTCTTGAGATATACCACATTTTGCAGAAGCTTTAGGGAAAAGCTGTCAGCTATATTGATTTGGAAGGCAAAGAAAGGAACTTTCCAATAGGAGAAAAAGATAAAGAACTTGTACATGGCTCTTAGAGACCAGGGTAGGATCTGGACTGTGCTATACATACACAGCGTCATGTGTATATACCGTTTTTCCACTCAGAAATCAAGATAGCTCTTAATGTTTAGACAGAGATGAATATTCTTTCAGGATTTGGTTTGGGTTTGTGCTTTTTTATATAAAGCTGGCTTGCCTCCCTTCTTGCCGGAAATTAAGAGGATGAAATAATAATGACTGTAGAAGCCCTCTAGAGCTACACCCTGAGTGAGTCTTGGTGGCATGGGAACTAAAACAGCTACATTGACATAATGAAAAAAGTCTGTCTTTGTACCAGACAAGCTATACCAATGTGAATTGTCCATCACAGCGATGGAGAAAAGAAACTGAATGGGACACAGCCCTACTCTTTCCATGCCACTTTGGAAGGTCCTTCCTGGAGCCTCAGAGCACTTCACTTCTCCTTTTTATCTTCAGCAGACAGATACTACTCCAGACACAGACACACAGACGCCCTGTGGAGAGGAAGGATCACTTCCATGGACATGCTGGCTCCACCACTGCCAATATAGCCCAGAGAGGTGAGGCTGCCTTTGCTGCTGGGCTCATTGCTGGCTCACATTAAATGTGGTATATACCTGGTCTCCCTGGAGCTTTCTTGCAGAGCAAATCCAAGCAATCAGTCCCCACTTCACGCTGCTCCATGCCATTATTGCATTTCAACCGCAAGGTTTTGCATTTTGAATTGCAAAACGTGGTGTATACCTGGGCTCCCTGGAGCTTTCCTGCAGAGCAAATCCAAGCACTCAGTCCCCACTTCACGCTGCTCCATGCCATTATTGCATTTCAACTGCAAGGGTTTGCATTTTGAATTTCTGAACTTCCCGAGGTTTTCTTCTGCTCATTTTGTCAGCCTGTTGAGTGGCACCTCCCAGTCGTGCCCTCCAGCAGATCAGCTTCTCCCCTAAAGAGATGGAGTTCACAGGTCTTCAAGCCAGCTAAGGATGTGTTTTCCAGATGGGCCTAAGTTTGATGGCTATACGCTTGTGCTGTGGTAAACACTGCAGCTAAAAGTTCTCTTTGTTACCTGTTAAACTTAAAACTAATTTTGCCTTTCCAAAGCAAACCAGAACAGGATTCACCCTGTGCCCACACAGAGCATCATTCACTGCAACACCTCCAGCTTTCCCTTCTCACCCTGAGAAGGGTCCACAGGTCACATGAAAGGATTTGAGAAAAAGCAGGAGGCAGTGCTATGCTGGCCCCATTCTAAAGACAGTATTTATTTTACGGTTCATAAACTGCTCAGTTAAAGGTATCAGTATGTTATGTCTGTATTAACAGACAGAGCACAGAGTGGTTTCTGCAGTCAGATGAAAGGCCTGCCGCTGGTACCTCTCACTCGAGATTTTTCCACACAGCTCTGGGAAAATGCATCTTGTCCTGCAAAATGTGGCCTTACAGGTACAGCACTGGGGTGTACTTGCCTCCACAGCCATAGACCCAAACTTTTATCCCTAGGATCACTGAGCAGTAAACAGTGGTTTGAATTCATTGCAATGCTACCTGTGCATGAAACTGCAAGTAAATGAGAGACTGGGCATATACACAGCATCTTCATGTCTTCTTGTTTAAGCTCAGAACTGTCTCTCTTTCATAAGACACCATTTACAAATTCATAATGTAAATGATCTCCACAGCTAGAAAAAACAAATCGTAAAGATGTACCTGTTCTTTAGCTACTTTTTCATACCAAGGTAGTATTCTTACAAATGTTTGGTTTAAAGTGTGAGAAAAAAATGGTGAACTTTTTTTAATTAGGTGGCTGGAGTTGTTCAACAAATATATACAAACTAAAAAAAAAAAAATTAGAAACAATATGGAGCCTTGATTAATATTATGCAAAGTAATACTTTGATTTAGGACTTTAAAAATAAACTAAATTTAGTGTACAGAAGTTATTAAAATGATTAATAATGTCATGCAACTCCTACTGTAATTGCTTTGCTAAACACAGGGGCATTATGCAAAGAACTTTAACATGAACAACATTATTTGCATGCATGCTATTGCTAATTAGTTTTATGCTTTGTGCTAGCAGAACAATCACACACTAGGAGGCTATATTTAGAGTATTTGTAACAAGGAATTTATTAAAGTATAGTCTGCTACTTTTGGTTATGATGGAAGACTTGGTAACTTTGCTGAACACTGGACACTGTCATTGCCCTTTCCTGACTATGATAAAGGAGGGCGATTCATTCTCTGTAGTGACTGATGTAAAGTGGTGACAAGAGACATTTATGTAGTAAGGAGGAAATAACATACTGCACTTTGTGAAAATGACATTAAGCAAACAAATATTAAAACCAAGGACAGCTACAATTCATATCAGTAATATCCTTATTTTTCCAAGGCAACTAAGACAAAAAGAAGATACACAGTAAGCTGGATTACACAAAAGGTCCCTTTAAACCTTTGGTTCTAGGGAAGGATGCCATCACCAGAAGCATTTGGGTTAGTAAATTCAAGACACTCCTCCAGATGTTGGTTACATGCAGAGAACTCTTTGAAAACAGTAAGATGATATACAAAAACATCATGCTGCCATTAAAGAGTTTTCAGTCTACTTTCAGTTTGGCAGAAAGTAGGCTAACATTAAATCAAATATACTTGCTTACTGTTACTTTGAATAAGGAATTTATTGTTGTTGCATTGAATATTTTAATAACTTTTGTGCAGTAAACACTGCAAAGAACATTAGAACTGCCTCATTCATTTTAATTAGTCATCTTATAAATTATGCGAGTGACACTGCTCAGCTGCCTAGCAGTAAGTAAAATGCCATTTCTGTATTCACATGTAAATAACTGTGGGTGACAATTAAGAAAATGTCGATAAAGGAGTACATAATTACTGCTATTAACATTGCACGTTAAAAACAATAGAGGACTGTGTTATACCTGTTAAAATAGAAAGCTCCTTTAAAGACAAAACCCCAAAGATTCTTTCCATATACTTGTTTCAATCTATTGGATTATTATATGTTTAATGAATACACAATATAAACTAGTATGGAAGAAAAAGCAATAAGGAACAAAGAAAAATAATTTCATTTTCCTGACAATTGCATGGAATGAAGTCTAATTTACTGCAATATGGATTTTAATTAGTCTGTGTTTGATACAAGAGGAGGATGAGAGACAATTGCCTTTTATTTAAGTTTTGCCTTCCGTTGACATACTTGATTTGGTAACTGTAGAAGCTTGTCAATAAATATGAACCAAACTTCTATAACCATGAAATATTTTGTTAATTCAATTCCAGCAAAAAACTGCTTAGATTAACAAATATATTAATTAAGTCAAAATATTAAAATATATTTTAAATAGTTTATTTTTTGTTGTGGTTTTGCAGTTTCTTCAAATCTTATTTTATTAAATGTAAACAGAATTTATTTAAATGGTCTAATTTTCCTGCAATCATCTTGTTTTATGTTTTATTCGATCAAAAAATAGTAGGTTTTAATTGTCAGCAAATTGAAGGATTTTGTACAACCCTATTTATATATTTACAACCCCAAGTTTTTACTGATGCTTAGGTAAAGACATGGGACTGCCTGCATCAGTGTCACATCAGTGATATTTATTAAAAAGAGTCATTATATGTCTTGGAGAGATATTGACAAATGTTGTGAAATGTAAAATAATTCTTTCCTCATGCATTGTGTGGGAAAAAATTGCCAGTAATACTGTCTAGCAGTTTTGAGGGCTTTATGATTATAATGTAGTTATTTAATTCCAATTGATCATATCACTCATATCTGTCATGCCAAAGCCAGCACAACATTTCTGTGTCATGGGATAATTTAACTCTATGTGTTCAGAAGACCGAAAAAAAACCCCACCATCGGTTGTGTGTCCTATCTGCAGTGGCCTTTCCTGATTCTCCTGTAGTGTGTCCATATGAGAGACATGTTCTATCTACTAATTTTCTTTTCTCCTCTATCCCCCCAAAATCAAAATAAGATGAAGCCACAGTTCTTTCCAAAGCACGCTAAGCCCATCTGCATCTGGGAACTCCTCATTGATTCTCACCATACCAACAATGCTGTCACAACTCACATTTTATTTATACTCCAACACTTCCGCCCCTAACTTCTGCAAAATTTTCTCCACTACGTCAAGTCACAAAATACACTGTTTCTTTTGATGTGTAGTAAAGATAGATTCATCTGTGCTGTACACGGAGCACTGTGTACCACAAACGTTATTTCACTCATCTCTTAGCATATAATGAGCTAACTTGTCTTGTTAGTGTGGGTCCACCCTCAGTTATGGGTCATAAAGCTATGCCCAGTCACCACATTAACTGATCTGTAACTATTCCTAAATACTTAAGGTGTTATGTCTGAAATGGTTATAGCAATTCAGAAATTCAGTAATTTTCAAATTCTTCTACACTTACTTAGTTGTCCTTAAAATCTGACATCATATTGCCATTACTAATAGAAGCATAGAGGAAGAAAATCTGGACACAGCAGTTCCAAATGGAAGCACTTCAAGTAGAAATATACAAATGCTGCTGGGAGCACTTGCAGCAGTGACTGATCTGGTTAGTGACTGATCTCCCTTGTGCAAGCCAAGCCTGCTGTCAGCAGTAGCTTGTTCCTTTTTTTTTTTTGGCTAATTTCAAAAGCATCACACAAAAAATTAGGTAAAATGAAAGGTGATGTTTCTCCTTTCTAAATCTCACACCATGCATGATACAGAACTTTGTGTGGTCTGGCAAACGAGTGTAACGCAATGAACATGCAGGTAAAATTCAAGAGTGCACAATGACTTCTTGCTGGGGAGCAGTGTTAGAACGGACAGTATCTGTAGAGACAAAACATAGGGCTATGGTCCCTGGAAATGGGGGAGGGTTTAGTTCAGGTGGGGTTACAGTAGTCCCTGGAGAAGTGAATGATGACAAAGTAAAAAGAAATGCAGGAAACAGTCTCATATCTGCTTTTGAGGACAGAATGGCAATAACAATGCCCTGGTATACAATTAGGCTACCAGTCCAAATATCAATAGCTGTGGCAGAAAACTTTTATTAACCTTATCTTAGTATTAGACTTCTCTTACTTTTTGACATATAAAAGCCAAGTCTGCTGGAACACTTTGTCTGAAAACTATTTATCTTAGCTGGTCCTTCAGATTCTTTCATTTGGGTAGAATTCAAAATCTTTGGGAGTGGGCAGGAATAACAAAGTAAATAAATAAATCAGTTGGTAAGGATCATTTGCTGCCTTCTCTCTTTGCTAACAAATGGTATAAAAGTAATACTAAGACATACGTTCTAGCAGTATACTACGAAACTTCATTGTGGTTTCAAATGAAAAGAAAAATCAGAATAAATTCTACTTGTAAACTTTCTGTAAAAAAACAGATGAGTTGTCATCCTAAAAAGTATTATTTCCATGTACTTTCTTTTCTACAGAGATGGAGAGGGATCATTAGGAATATATATAACCCAGCAAGCAAGGGAATGTTAGACACCTCCGCAAATAGCGCATAATAAATCAGTGAACAAAACCCGTGAAGACTCCACTGTTCAAAATACGACTTTTTTAAAATCCCTACCCCTGCTATGACAGATGTAACTGGGTGGTCTAGCTCAAAAAAATATTCCAAGCAAATGAAAAAGGTTCTTCCCAGCAGCAGAGTCCTCTCATTATCTCAGAACTCAGGTTTGAGGCTTGAAGAAGCAGCAGTAGGGTTATTATCCTCTGTAAGATTCAGTCTCCTATGACAATTTTTTGACAAACTCTAACAGGATAACAAGGTATGCAGGGCTGACGCAGGAGGAAGATAATGCACTTGAGATTGCCTTTTGAGTAATTATGTGATCCCAATTAAATTATTCTAGCTTAGAATGTCTTAAAAGGCAGGTCAACATTTGGTATTCATTGTCCATCTTTCTCCAGGAGTTGAAGTCCTGCTCCATACACCGCATAATTGCCATGAAAGTAATGATTAGAGCCTCATTGTCAGGCTTCATTACTGAGCTTCCTCTGCAGCATTCACAGCTTAGGCTGCTCCTCAGTTTTTCTTGCATTCAAATGCATGAGATTCTGGTAATAAATGTCATTTAGGATATATATAAAGGTACTGTCACCCCAGAGATAACATCAATCCTAATTAAACATTTGCAGTATTTCCAGGAAAAAAGGTTACTATTTATGCTTGTTCTTTTAATAACTTATGAGTATGGACTCTATACAGTCAAATACACCTTCTGATCATAATCAGAATATGGATGCACTTTGGGAAAAGATCCTTTGGTTAAAAAGGATTTGCCTTGCCAATTTTGTCTCAGAGTTTTTTCACAGTATTCTAGAAGTAATTTTTCAAAGGACATTTCATCATGCAGGCATTTTTTATTACTTTTCTGCATGAAATACATAGATTATTTGTCCTAAAGGACTGCAACTGACAGTAAAGAGACCATTTCATTTACTTTAAAGAAAAGGATTAGCATTCAAAGTATCATGGGATCTTGGATGCTCTCTCCTTTTAGTGAGACCGCAAATGCCTTGCATTTGAATATATACATAACTGCTATATAATTATTTTGATCAGTGAAAAATAACTAATTCATGTCTACAGGAAATTTAGGCCAGAATTGGTCAGTTAATTTGTTTCTGTGATTAACTGTACCCTCCTATGGTTCTTTCTTCTTGCTTCTATAGCCCAAAGATATACTTGTATTTAGCATCAGTTATATAGTTTATCATTCATGTTTATCATTCTAACAGCAGTACATTTTCAGCTCAGATGTCAGAGAATGAGATGGCACCCAGCTATTCAAGTGCAGATGGGATCCAATTCCCATTAGGCATGCAGTGTCAAGTTGGTCAAGGCCCACAATTATTACTTCACTTAAAGGATGCCTTTCTATAATTGAAATTCAAAATATCAAAAGCTTCAACATCCTGCCTGCATAGATGATAGTGAACAATGTTTACCTCTTAGAAAGCCCTCAAACCATAGCCAAGGTAGCAAGAGAGAAAAGCAAAAAGGTCGCTGAGAAAAAAAAAAATCTAGGAGGGGCAATCAAAAGTATTATTAAAATCATTTGTTCATTGTAGGAAGCTACTGGGAAACAATACCCCCCCTTATTGGCTGAGATGGCTAATGCCACCTTCTGGAAGGAAAGGGTGCTGACCCATTTTGTCAATACATTGTAAACCTGACTCTAAAAATACTAGCTTCTCACAGATAGATTTCAGCAATTTGTTTTGTGAATATGTGTGTATATATGATCCGACATTACAAACGTAATTTGACTGTATAAATAATAACTATCTACAATGGTTCACACATCTTAAAAAGCTTTCATAATCCCAAGTATCCCGTTAGACCAAACAAAATAATCACAACAGTGTTTAACCAAAGGCTTTTCTGAGTATACATATTTGGGCTGCACAACTGGAAGTTTATGTCAAACTTGGAGACAGTAAGGGTAAAGGACTCCAAGGGCTCGGATATGGCTTGCTGTAACCCTTGATAATGAATTCCCACCATTAATTTTATAGCTCCCTCGTGAACTGAAATCCAGACGTGAAGCTGAGGGCATCTTCTAACTGCAAAGATGCTAGGAGTTGGAAAGTCAAGTTTAGTAAAGTATTATTATATCCTTAAACACATTTTCAATTGTATTAAAAATAAATAAAATCCATCTTTTTAGGAGCATGTCCAGTGTGTGCAGCTGGAATTTTGTGATGGAAAGAGTATGGTGTAACATTTGAGTTGATACACGATTGGCCTTTTCCCAAGAGAAAATTATAGATTTTTCTACCAATCACAATGTAAAACACAGTTTGCCAGGCTTAAAGTGCTTAGCAATATTCTTGGCAAAGGCTGATATATAATCATCTGTCAATTACACTACTGCTGTGTGTGGGAAAAAGAATTCATTTTGACTACATTAAGATCTGAGCTGCTTAATCCAGGACTTGATATCTTTATTCTGGAAGAATACATTTTTCTGTGCAACATAAAATAGAGATTTCAAGCTATTCAGATTATTTCCAACATGCAATACCTGGAGTAAAAAATGAAGTGAGGGAAATACTTTGCCATTCAAATTAAAATAAAGCAAACTACTAGAAGCATAATTTGAGTTTTCTTCCACTAGAAAAATGCCTCAGTTTTAGTACTAGTCTGGCTCAAAGAAGGAAATCCAAGAGCATTCAAAGCTTAAGGGAACCAAAGCCATTATTCACAGTATGACTTCACAGGCAACAGAAGTTGTCAATTGCGACAATAAAACACATTTGTGCAAGAAACAGAGCTTTGGTCCTCTTAGAATTAAATAATGTTTTCTTAATGTAATTTATGTCCCTTGTTAGCTGTGGAAAGCTTTGTTTTTTTTCTGATTTTGTGCCTACGTATAAGCATTCCTCTCTACTCATATCTAATAAATTAAACTTGTTTCTACTTTATGCTTGAGCTTCATGCAGTTGAAAAGCTTGTGATTCAGCCTTGGTGGTTGCTTGTTAAATTTCTGATTCAACTTTCTGCATTGAAAAATATTAATGTGTCCTCAATATAATGTCATTAAGGAATTCTGAACTCTCCTGCGTCTCCCTTTTTAAAAGATTTAGATTTGCCTCTCATAATCTAACATATCAAACTTTGGAGTTTTAAATCTGCCTCTTTTTTTTTTTGTTTGTTTGTTTGTTGTCTCTGCTGTGATGTCCTTGATCCTTTTTTCCTTGAGAATCATGAGGCCTCATGAGTCCATGGTCAGAGTGAACTAATTCATTTCAGTGATCAGAAACAAACTGAAAAGTTCTTCTGGTCCCTCCCTTCTGCAATAAAAACCCAACAACTTCAAGCACTGTCTGACACTGTGCTTTGCTGCATTCTTCATCCAGTGGCTGGCTAAGTGTGTCATATCCCCTCTTACTACCAAATCATGTATTTTTTATAACTGCTGGAAAATAGCATCTTCATCTGTAAGAATCCTCCGTCCATTTAGTCAATATCATTCATGACACCATTACATGATAAGCTCCTATAATTCTGTGATTTATCTCTGCACAAAGGATGTACCAGTGAGGCTGGTACTAGCTGAAGGATCTTGCTATACTTTAATGTGAGCCATTAAGCTTTTAGTAGACATGACAAAACTCCAGGAAATCATCTGATTCTTATTCTTCATAATTTACTGTATTTTACATTAGTTGTGTGTACCTGCACTAGTCTTTTTTTTTCTTTTTTCTTTTTTTTTTTCCAAAACAAAGTTAAGCTTGAGGATGGAAGTCCCTGATGTGAAAGTTAATGAAATTTAGGAGAACGTACTGGGGAATTAATACCATATGCTTGCTCTTCTCTAAACGTTTGTTACAGTCTGTCTTGAAATAACAGTAAGAGACTAAAATGATCTTTGGTTTGGTCTGATCCACCACTGACATCTTTTTGTCTGTGCAGTTCAATTCCTTCTTGAAGCTCTCTTCAAATATGCATGTTAGCTACCTCCCAAGAATATGTTAACTGTATAATAATAGAAAACAAACAGGCAACATTCAAGTACCAATAAAAGGAATAGAAATAACACATTAAAGAATCCCTTCTTTCACACACATGAGCACAAACAAACACAACCTGCACTATAAAACTTGCCTTCCCCTTACAAGTAAACTCCCTGTGAACTCTCCACAACAATTTCCTGGATAGTGTCTGTATACATTTTCCCTAAGCACTTTGTTAAAATATAATAAAAACAATCACTATTTGGATTTAAGTAACTCATGAAAGCTGTTTATTGTTTAATTGTTATTGTTTGATATTCTATCATCACTTGTTTTATCCTTCAATTAATTTTCTGCCAAACAGTTATGTGAGAAAAATATTTGCATGAAATAATCCTTTTAAAATTCATTTCATTTTCCTAGCTGAAACAGACCATCTGCATGAACACATTGAGAAAATGAAAGGAAAACTTCACATATTTAATTTTTTATATCAGAATTATTCATATGATTAAGCTTTGTTGAATTTAAATAACAAGCTGATTTGACATGTCCCTAATCAATTTGCATAACTGTTATCTCAGGAAAGTAACTGAGATACAGACTGCCTGACTGTACACAGAATTAAGCACAGAAAGTCTTGCCAGAGGGAGGGAGCGAGGGAGAAAGAGGGAGCAGAACACAAAGCAATGACTAAGCTGAGGATCAGTTTGCGAAATCCATATTTCTTCAGGTGATTACTGAGCAAGCTACACACAATAATTTATTTCTGTATCCTTTCCTACCCAGTATCCCAAGGTCCTTGAGGAGAGCTTTGCTGGGGTGATGCCTGGCACCCAAGAATCACCTCTGTTGCTCTCACATGCAGGTGGAGACTCCAGGGGAGAGGAGCTGCCTGGTAGTGATGGTTGGGCACCAGGGTGATCGCCACCCTCACACCTCTGACTCCCTCCTACCTTGCTCTTACCTCTACAATCACAGAATGGTTTGGGTTGGAAGGGACTTTAAGTACCATCCAGTTCCAGCCCCCCTGCCATGGGCAGGGACATCCTCCACTAGGCCAGGTTGCTCAAAGTCTCATCTAGTCTGGCCTTGAACACTTCCAGGGGTGGGGCAAGGGGGCCAAGACCCAGGTGGGGTCTCACAAGAGTGGACTAGACAAGGCAAATCACCTACCTTGACCTGCTGATCACAATTCTTTTGATACAGCTCAGGATACAATTGATTTTCCAGGATGCAAGTGCATATTGTGAGGTCATCTTAACCTTTTCATCAACCAACACCCCCAAGACCTTCTCCTCAGGGTTGCTTTCTAACCACTCACCACCCAGCCTGTACTTGTGCTTGGGATTTGCCCCAATCCATATGCAGGACCTTGCATATGGCCTCATTGAACTTCATGAGGTTTGCACAGGCCCACCTCTCCAGCCTGTCAAGGTCCCTCTGGATGATATCCTTTCTCTCCAGCTTATCCACAGCACCACACAGCTTGATATCAGCAAACTTGCTGAGGGTGGCATCAATCAGCGCTGGGCCCATTATCGACCCTGAGGAACGCCACTCGTCACTGGTGTCCACGTGGACATCAAGCCATTGACTGCAACTCTATGAACGTTACCATCCACCCAAGTCCTTATCCAGAGAGTGGTCCACCTGTCAAATCTCTGCCTCTCCAATTCAGAGACAGGATGTCATGTGTGACAGTGTCAAATGCTTTGCACAAGTCCAGATAGATGACATCAGTTGCTCTTCTCTTATCCACCAATTATTTTCTCTTAGTGAAGTCATGTTGTCTGTCACCAGTTACCTCCTGATTTTCCAGGAGTATCTACTCCATAATCTTGCAGAGCACAGGTCCTCATTCACCTCTACCTCCTTCCCTCACACTTAAAACTATGGAATTAACATTACATTTTCTTCCAACTCTGCTTACACAACATTCATTTCCCATGCATGCATTTCATCCAGACTGAAATCAGCTTGATGCAAAGCCCATATCCTTCTTGTTATTTGTTATTTTTGTGGGGTTTGGTTTTTTTTTTTGGTGGGGTTGGTTTTGGGATTTTTTTTGGTCTGGTACAATCAGGCACTATTCTTGTTTGTTTCCATGCATCATTACTTCAATAAATGTATTCAACAAATTATTTATGATTTACTATTTCTAAGGTAAGACTATCTGGGATACACCCCTCCCATAAGAAGTCTGTAATCTTGTAGTAATATTAAATCATTGAAATGTTTCAGAAATGTTAAAGCAGAAAGACCTCAGCAATGGAAGCGGAAGTCTGCAACTCCCTAATAACTGCTCGGACATTTTTATGTAAAGATATTTTTCAAAATACATTTAATTGCCAAATTTTGTTACAAAACTTGCAGATATCATACCCTGGTAATTATCTGTACAATTAATTTAGAGGTGTGCTAAAGAACAGAATTAGTGCAATTAATTTCACTGTAAAAAGAGGTATCTGTGGAAAGAGGTTTAATTTAAGACCACATTCAAAAATATCCTACTTTCTTTTTCATCTATTCATTTGTGCAGATGATAGCTAGTGAGAAATTTTTGTGTCATAGCTCATATTTCTGGCTTTTCTTTGTTGTAATGTTGTAGACATAATATTCTAGGAAAGATATTTTGAGCTGGATAAAAGGATATGTCTGTCTAAGCAGCTGAAGTTATAACTATTGTTGATCTCAGAGTTGCCATATTTTATTCAAAGACTCCAAAAGTTTACTTAGTAACTATAATATAAGTAGAGATAATATCCCTTATCTGTTCAACACATACCTGCAATTTATCGAGATCTGAGGACAGTAGGAGCTTCTTGACCTTGATTTATTTAATCGCAGAAGTATCTGGTTTAAGGACTAGCGAACAAGATTTTTCTCCAGTTAAAAGAAAAGCTGTATTATACACATAAGAAAATTTTTTCAGAGAAATTGGAAATTTAAAAGTGTAAATATATTTTGCCTTGTGTAAACAACATCTACATCAGTTTTGACATTAATGCATGCCCTCTCTTACTGCATACATTTTGCAGTTTAAGACTTGGAAAGAAAAAACAAAGCATAAAATCTAGTCAGTACTTATACAACACATGAGAAAAGGAAGAAAAGAAAGACTTCTCATGAAGTCTTGATAAGAACTGGCTGGGTGGGTTTGGTGGCTCATGGAGCTGAAAAAAGACACCATTTCCTGGAAGTGGTACCAGTCTTGCTGCCATGGAAGTATGGGCTATGGAAATCTGGTGTACACTTAGAGTAATGCGGATGTCCACGAAAAATAAGAGATGTTATCAACCTAAGACTTACCCAACTGCTATTCTTCATGTCAGCATATATACTGTGAGAAGTACATGATCAGGAATCAAAATTTCCTGAATTGCAATGCTGTATCACATCTCTCAAATCACATTGACATAAGTGTTTACAATCTTTACAGTAAGATTTGCCATAGGGAACTACTATCAAGGTAGGTCACACTTCAAGCCTAATAATTTTGACAGTATCCTTTCAGTAAATTTCTTTATTCAAAGAATCAGCGTGAGCAACTGCCACTTCTTATCTTGTAAGAACACTTGCTGATCTTACTACAACCATCTTCATTGCATTACTTACTGAAAACGTGGTGACAAGGTAGAGCTGTCAGGAAACCATGTCCTCTACAAATAGACACGGTGTTGCCCTTGTTTCTTGATCAGTCCTCAAGGATATCAGCGTCTTTTCCAGACTGTCCGGTAGAGTAGTTTCTTAAAAAAAAATTTAGGACCAGAATCATGCAGAAAATCCTGGTCTAACCAAATTCTGTGGAAGTTTTACAAATGACTCTGAGGTCTTTTTTTTTTTTTAAACCTGTTTATAACATCCGGATGTCTTGTAAAAATAAGGTTCAATAGCCATTTATAATAGCGAAGGTGTTTTCTTCCAGGGAAGATAAATCATGCACATTTGTATGTGTTTCCTTGTTTAGTCAGGAGACTCTGTGATTACCCTATAGTTGGGCATCAGGCAATTTGAACTGTATTCATTCCCTGCTTCCTAGTATTGCTCTTTTCCTAGCATATGTCACGAAACAAGACTGCATTCTTTTACTCATTTTCTTGTTCCTGCAATATAGGAAATGTGGTGTCACAGCTGTGCAAAATAATTTCATTGGTCTGCCTGTAGTGAAAAAGCCTGGATAGATTCGACTTCAGTAATCCAGGGAGATGGGAGTGCTCAAGTGAAGCAGATGTGGGATGGCAAAAATGCATTAGAATGAATGTGAGTGGAGTTAAGCAGAGGGAACCGGGACCCCCATTTACTCTGGTGTTTTCTTCTAGCTGCTAATCCCAAGGATACAAGATTCATAGAATCACAGAATGGTTTGGGTTGGAAGGGACCTTAAAGACCATCTAGTTCCAACCCCCCTGCCATGGGCAGGGACACCTTCCACTAGACCAGGTTGCTTAAAGTCTCATCCAGCCTGGCCTTGAAGACATCCAGGGATGGGGCATCCACAGCTTCTCTGGGCAACCTGTTCCAGTGCCTCACCACCCCCTCTGGGAAGAACTTCTTCCTGATATCCAATCTAAATCTCCACGCTTTCAGTTTAAACCTGTTACACCCTGTCCTGTCACTACAGGCCCTTGTAAAAAGTCCCCCCACACACACACACTTCCTTGTAGAACCCTTCAGGTACTGGAAGGTGCTATAAGGTCTCCACAGAGACTTCTCTTCTCCAGGCTGAACAAGCCCAGTTGTCTCAGCCTTAGAGATTTCAATAGTACTCTTGGTCTGTTCAAGCCAGAAATCTACTACCTGCTGCTCTGCCAGATCCACTTAGATCCAGGATATCCTGTTCTTATAGTTATTCCCATTTGTAATTAAAATCAGAGCTGTATCTATATAAACAGCCAGATACCACAGAATACTTGATGGTGGTAGTTTCATTTACTACTGGCATAACCATAGGCCTATTTTGTAAAATAAATTTTAAATTTTAGTATTTGCAATTCTGTTATTAAAAGCATGTATTCTTTCAAAATACACATTGAGAAAAAGATACTTCTGCTTGAGAAGAAACTAAACACAGCCACAAGCTAACTTAATAAAAGAATCAGTTTATTTTCCAAACCTGAATTTCTTTGCATTTTGGAAAATGTGTGTCAAATCAGCAGTGTCTGTAGGTCACCCTGTTGCAGTTTACTGCCTAATTATCTAATATAAAGAAGAAGAGGAAGCTCTATGTACGTTTCATTTTAGGTACCTTTTGTATAGCTGCTCTTACTTCAAAGGTTTTTATAGAAAAGCCAGATAATATCATCTACTACTGAAATTCGGCACAAACATCAAATGCTTCTGACAGCACATGCGGACCTTGGATGTTACTTTTTGTAATATAGTATATAATCAATTCCTGTAGCATGGTTCCAAAGCAATTTAAGCTACAGCCTGATTTTAATTAACCGGGGGGGTGGGGGGGGGGAAACAAACCCAAACAAAAAACCAAAACACAAACAAACTCTCTCAACAATTTTTGGTTGAATTGGTCAATGTCTGTCTCAGTAATAAGAAATAAGAACCAGTAATAAGAAATAAGAACTGAAAATAATTCAATTATTTTAAATGTTTATGGACAATTAAGAAGAAAACTTTGCTTTTTTAAATAAACACTTGACACAAAATTCCAGAAGAAAATCACAGGTCTCTAGACTAAATATAAATAACCAGATAAATATATTTGCATAAATTTCAAAATATCTATAAATGCAGCAGTAAATGTGTAATCATAGCTTTCCAGAAACATACCTAGTAAGGAACCTGGAGTTCATTTAGGACAAACTTTTCTTTATTATGGTATAATACTGTATTTATTATGGTAAGATACTGTAGTGTCGTGTGTAGTGAAAGCAGAGAAAGTATAAACCAGCAAGATTGCTAGAAAAAAAAAGTGATTTTCTTCTGAATTCAGCTGAGAATTCATTCTGGAGAGGGTATTGCAGGCTGCCCTTTTGCAGTGCCATACTACCAGCTTGATGTGATGAAAGTCTAATTCATGGTCTCACTGGCTTAAATGTTTGTGTCTCACCAATTGAAAGTGCTATCAAGAGAACTCAAAAAAAAAAAGCAGGCTGATACAAATCATATAAATATGGGAAGTGATATTGGTATTATTATAATTAAAATGTGAAATAAGGAGTACAATGACCTCTTTTGTTTGGTTGGGTTTTTTTATCAGTTGATTTTAATGAATTAGTTTGTGTTGTGGGTTGACCCCAGCCAGCAGCTAATTACATGACAGCACTCCCTCTTCTCCCATGATGTGATGGGGGTCAGAATAGGAACACAAAAAGTGACAAAAGCTGTGAGTTGAGATAAAGACAGTTTAAAGAGTCAAGGAAAGAGAAGAAAACCATAAGCAACATAAATTGAAAAAGCTGAAATCAGCCCCTAGCAGTCCCTGGAATTGAATGTACAGCAAGAAAGGGAGTGAACGACAAATCAGGTGAAGGAGCAAATAAGACAACAGTGGCATGAGCAACAGAAAATAACAGCCTGCCAAGTAACAGCTAAACAAATATAACAGCTATAAATTCAGTCTAGCACACTTTGATCCAGGCTGTCATTACCTTGAACCCCTTGAGACCCACTTAGTGTGCCAAAAAGAACTGTGGTGGGTTGACCCTAACCAGCAGCCAAGCACACACAAAAGTGCTCACTCACTCACAGTTCCAGCAGGACAGGGGACAGAACAGGATACAAAGTTGTGGTTCGAGACAAGACAGTTGAAGAAGTGATGGAAAGAGAAAAAAAAAACCCCAAACCCCAAAACATAAAGCAACACAAAGGAAATCACTCACCACTTCCCCTAAACAGACTGATTCCCAATCTGTTCTGAGATAAGGTCAAATTGGAAGCCAAATTAAAAATCCATTCCTTTTCATCTAGCTCAGTTATATGTTCTTGCAAAGTTATATGGCATTGAATACTCCTTAGACCTGTCTGAATTAGCTGTTCAGGCTGTCCCCTCCTGACTTCTTACTCACCCCCAGCCTGCCTACTTGCATGGGTAGGTGGGGACAGAGTGGAAGAAGAGAAAGCCTTGATACTGTTCTCACAGTTCAGTGAGAATGAAAACATTCATTACCAATACTGTTTTAGTGAATAATCCAAGACATAGCACCATACAGGTTGCTATGAAGAAAGTTAATTCCATCCCAGCTAGAGCAAGTACTTCTTGCTACAGATTATACTTTATCACTTATATTGCATAATTATCATGAAGATTAGCAATTAACAAAAGAGGACTGTTACATATGTCCATCAATGCAACAGGGTTTGTAAGCAAAGAGGGCCAGACCAAGACCTTCCTAATTCCTGGACAAGTCCCAGGAGGTTCTTGAGCACGACCTGAAGGCACCATCACCTGCAAAGGAGGAGGTTGTTTAAAGAAAGTACTTCCCCACATGGCAGGTACTTGGATGACTACATCATTAGTTGACCAGGTCTCACTCACATCCTGCAACATAAATATCTGACTTGAAATGGAGGTTGGAGTCAGGACTTTCTTGTATCTGAGAGAATTACACCAGTCTGTTTAAATGGGAAATGCAGTGCTATCATTGTCTGACTTTATCTGCCATCTTAAAGCTAGTCTATCAAAGAACCCTTTGTAGTCACAGAAGGGTATAATGTATTTCCTGAGGGAATTCAGCCAACTACTTCACAGAGGTATCTTAGGATGGGATGAATCATCCACTTAAGGTACTTACTGCTCTCCAGGTATTGATGTAGTTCTCTAAGTGCCAAAATGCAGTAGCAGAAAGTGAAATTGTAAATATTACTAATTGAAGAACTATCTTGAACCAAGGGTACAGCTCCAAAATATAACATAGCATATCTGCTCAAAACAGTCACAGTTCAAAACTGCTTTGGGTTTATTTGCCATTACTGACTGATTTTAATGACTGTTTTCCAAAGGGAAATAAAAGCCAAACAACAACAAAACCAAACTAAAATCATGATAAAGAAAGACATAAAAGTGCAAAACAAGAAGACAGTTGGATTTTTCCAACTGAAGGAAAAATGCTCATCATCATTTTCAGTCACCTAAAAGTGGTTTTGCAAAACTAGCAAAATGCAGACTAGTCCTTTGCGTAAAGTGAATTTACTTCAAGTTGAATTGAGAAATTGTACAAAATGGATGGTTATCAAAACCAGCTGGAAAAGAATTCTTTTCAGCTTAGTACTCAGGACATAATATATCTAAATAATGAGTTAACATTTCAAAAAATGAATTAATTCATTTTGTTTGGGTTGCATAAAGAAAAAGATGACAAAAATGTACTTTGATGGTTCTTATCAGATTCCTTTACTCCAAACTATCCAGTGCATTTACTGTCACTAATTAGTATGCTGCAATACTGTCATAATAGTATTTTACTTACACAAAATATAAGCAAGTCTGGTAGATAAAATCCCTGGCTATGACAATCATATATGCTATAATCATTAAAGGTGAGCTGGGAAACAAAATTATAAAAGTTTCATCCACTTAAGTAATGCACACTCACATCAGCCTGGTGAAGAGAGGCATTCAAACACATAGCTGAGACAGACTGTTCTTTCCTCAGGCTTAGAAGATTTTTTTTCTTTTCACTACATTAAACCCTTGTTCTGTTTGGAAAGGTATTAAAGATCATAGCAGTATCACACGACTGTAAACATAATTTGAATTATTCTGAAAGATCTAGCATACAGCTGGGATTCAAAGAGGATGGGAAACAACTATAATGATTTTATATTACCTCAATGGTTACTCCTTAAAGCCATGGGCAACCTTAACCTGACTCCAGTCTCCTTTCTTAATTCATGATAGTATGGAAATGCTCACAGGAATACACACTGGGAGGATTCTAGCCCTTGCACCAAGGCTAAATAGAAGCATAAACTTTTGCAGTCAGCCTTTAGAACAAAGGAAAGCACCTAACTGTAAGCTGTGGGGCAGGAACCATGCAGACGTCCCTTCTAGCCTGCCCTGCTCGTCGTTTTAGTCTGTATCTTGCTAACCTGAACAGGGGATGCCAACAGGAATTACAGGTATGGGTAAACTTTCTTCCACCAGTTCTGGGTTTTATATCAAAAATATTAAAATACTTCTTGATAATTAATCTGAATTTTTTTCTGGTAATTCCTGGGTTTTTTTTAAGAATAGGAATAATTCATCTCTGCAACTGTAGCTAATAAAATAGCATCAAAGAGGTGATAACAACATTTTTAGAAATTAGACCTGAACATTTGTCAGACGGTGACAGAGATGCTTTACAGTTTGTAAAACATAAAAATAAATCACAACATAGCGTTAAGAGACTTTTTTTTCTTAAACGGGAGTTGATTGTTCATAGTATTATGTTTTCAGTCATAACCTCATCGATTTTATTTTTATTTTCATTTTTGGGGGGAAAATATTCAGTAGAAGGTACAATGAAGAAATGAGCAAGTTATGGTTTTAATATTATGCACTACTGTAAATACCTAACACTGTAAAAATAGTTGGTAGTTACTAAAGTAAGAGACAATAAGGAAAATAGACAAAATATAACCTACACTTTGTGTAATATTTTCCATAGTTGTTCCAGAAGTGTTACAGAGTCTGTGAGAACCTGCAAAAGTTGCAGAGTGTAAACGGTCTAGTAAATCTCAAACCTTTCATTTCACAGGCTATCAATTGTAAAGCTTATATTTCAGCCCACACATTTCACAAGACAATAATTCCATTGCACAATGTTTTTTGGAAATGTGACATTATCACCTGTCTCCTTTTTTTGCTTTGGGTAACGTGTAAAAGTTCAAAGCCTTTTACATGATGCAGCCTTTATGAAAACAATTTTCCATGAAGTGGTTAGTATTATATCTAAAATGAATGGCTCTCTTCTATGCAAATATGCAAGTGATGTTTTTATAATGAGTGTAGAAGATAATAAAACACTTTAAAATGATGTGACTGAGAAATTACACAAGGCTCATCATATTCCCAGAGAAGCTGTTCAGCAACTACTAAAATGAAAATTAGTCCCCTCTATCCTGAAATTTATGGTCCTCTCTTTCTGCTGTCTTAGAAGATACCACCCTCAAGGGTCAACATATATCCATGTAATGTTGGCACGTGCCTGAGAATAGGCTACACTGCAACTCCTAAAGCGTCCATTCCATGCAAACTCCAATCTTTCCTATGCTCTTCACTTTTCACTACCTGGAAGACCTGAACAGAATTTAGGATTTTAATGGCTGTTTCATAAATATATATATGACAAAACAGATAACATTTGCCAATTAAATTTAATTTCTTTTCAACAGCAGACTTATGAGAGATGCTATGGATGTTTTTCCTTTTCATCAAGTCTGTAGATAAAAAAGTGTACGCATAAGCTGAGATCATCTTTAGTTTGCTGGGCTCTCCTCAACTCTTGAGTTTGAATGGACAAGATTGGATTTAGACTCCTAAAAAGAACAGCAATTAATATTTCAGTGACTATTCATTCTCTGAATGAAAGGTACATCTCACAGTCTAGACAAAGAGGAAGTGGATGACACATGAACAAGTAAATTTACTCCTAGTCAGTCAGAATGAAGCCAGTAAGTTTCTATAGGAAATTAAGAAAGCATTACCAGTTCATCTAGAAATGGTATCCTTTGCATAGAATTTCTGAATTGTCCTATAGAGAGTATACCTATCTATTGCAGCCTTTCAGTACTTAAAGAAGGCCTGTTGTTGGGGGCAAATTTTTTAATAGGGCCTGTAGCGACAGGACAAGGGGTAATGGTTTTGAGCTAAAAGAGGGGAGATTTAGACTAGATAGAAGGAAGAAGTTTTTTACAATGAGGCTGGTAAAACACTGGAACAGGTTGCCCAGAGAGGTGGTAGAAGCCCCATCCTTGGAAACACTCAAGGTCAGGCTGGACAGGGCTCTGAGGAATCTAATGTAGTTGAAGGTGTCCCTGCTCACTGCAGGGGGTCTGGACTAGCTGACCTTCAGAGGTCCCTTCCAACCCAAGCCATTCTATGATTCTATGATAAAAGGGGTGCAATTTTTAAATGAATGTTGCAGGATCAGAAAAAAATTGAAATTACTTTTGAAAATCGCCTGGATGGCTGTTGGGCTTGTACATACAATAATACAGCTCTTTCCTGGATATAATGTGAATTTGGATCCAATTGTTTCAGCATAATTAACAAATATGATCTTGCTTCAAATCCCATTGGATGAGAATGTCAAAATATACTTGGTACAGCTCTCCAAACAAAACACACGTCAGGACATTCTGGAGGGTGCAGAGCCCTATGCTACGTCCTCTTCATTTCACTCATTAAAACAACACAAGACACAGGAAACTAATTGATGCAAGCATGAGATCACTGCACTGGTTTTATACATTTTCTAGGTATTAAAAGAAAAAACTAGGAGATCATTATGATACTAGTTTTGATAGGTCTAGTAAATAGTTTGATAAACATTTTTTTTTAAACTAGAAGAGATCTTTTATTTCAGTAAAAGCACCAGATATCTTCAAAAATTCAGTTGTTACTCTCAACTTTAATCTAAAAAAACCCCAAGAAATTGCAGCAAAAAGTGTTTTTGCAAGATTCACCATAAGTTTATATAAAATAAAAACACCACAGACAGCAGTTTTCCAAAAGTCAAAATTTCATTTGCATTTAACATCCACCCCGAGCTTATTGTCCCGGAATATCATGGCTTTTGCCGTTCCTGTCATGCTAGATTCTCAAGACTGAGGTGCTGAAGGATTTCTGGGGACATGATTCTAAATGTTCATCCCTTACAAACAGGATTTTCAAACCTCACCACATTCCTGAAGGTATCAATATATTAGGAATTTTGTAAAGGAAAAAGAATCAGAGCTGTAAGCAGGTAATACTGGCATCATTCTGGCTGATAGCAAATATTATACTAGTATACTGTTGTATTATATTTTTATATTATCATAAAAAGGCTTTATCACATGATTTTCTGGCTTTCACATACATCTCAGGCAGTATTTCCTCCTTTGTCAAATACACTGTCTGATATAAAATCTCAGCATTTACCAACAATTCAGGATGTTCACACAGTTTGTGATAAAGCAATATTATGTGTCTCAGACACCTGAAACAGAAGTCACAGACTGGGATCCAAAAATATATTTAAGAAAATAACTTAGACGAATAAAGATATGGCATGTTTTGATTAGTTGAGGAATTTCTATGAAAGGCCGTTTCAGATGTTAAATTCAGACTCCACTTTGAAAGTTGACAGAAGGATGATAACATCTTTGTGCCACAAATTATGCATCTGTGGAATATGTATATTAACCCTTTATTTCATGTGAGTCCTAGGATTCTTCAGTGCTTAGAAAACATGATGTAGTAAGACAGCAGTGTAAAGCATTTTTCCTAGCCAGAATAGTGTGACAAATGAGCTGATCTTTGGAGTATTTTAACAGTTTCGGTGAACTGCAACAGGAGTTAAAGAGACATCCCATTGTCCAGCCCGTACATCTCTGAGATAGGCACCAGCATGATTTATTACAAGAGCTTGAACTAAGCCTGCAGCAAAGGAGCTGCAGTTTCTGATAGTTAGGGAGGGCTGGGCTGGGAAGACTAACAACTTAGCTGAAGTCGATGACTCTTATAAAAAGCATCTGTCAGGACTCTGCTACGAGACATTTACAAATCGTGGATCATGACAAGTACAGAATGTTCTGTGCTCCTGTTTTTTTGACTGGTTGAAGTTAGTGGTAAGATGATTTGTATTCAACACTTGTTTTTCACTATGTTACACACTGTCTTGCTTTAAGTACAGTCCAAAATCTCTCACCACAGCATAGACAAATTAATTCAAGTTCTTCCCTGATTTTGCTTATGTAAAGATATTACTGGAGGGACAACCGGGAACAGACTTATTGCACTCATTTAATGGTGCATGTACAAAAGTTTTTACCTCTGCCATTTCTGCCCTGTAAATTGGTTTCTCCTGGAAACAAACTATGCCATGGAGCTGACTTCATGGGTCATGGTTAGCAGGAAAACATACTATAGGGAATCAGTTACTTAGCTTCTCACTAAAAAATAGCACCGTTTTGACATCTACATTTGCCACATCCTCTGTGTTACTCTATGCTTTTATATGGTCGTCTTTTTCTCTTAGCAACTTCTGAATGTGATAAAATATAAACATACATAATGACATACAAAGTATAGCACTGTTACTTGATGTTTGTCAAAATTTCATTTAGAAAACCCTATGGACTACCTATATGAATGCACTTCCATTGCTACCCCACTATTTTTGACACTAAATTTACTAGTGATGCTTTAATGGCAAATCATATTTGGTACAAAAATATAAGAACCTGTATGACCCCCAAGTGTTTTTAAGTGAATGATGCTGAGCAGACCAGAGATTTTTACGCCTAAAGTTAAAAAAAGTTATAATTAAATTGCTATATTTTTAGTATTTTACCCATAGTTTTCTTAACTTCTTATGTGAATGAAAAACAGTAGGAAGAGCATTGGTAGGGCACTTCCATCATCATTCAAAATGTGGTACATATTTTATAATGTAATGTACTATATATTTGGGATGCTAAATGAAAGATAAATACCTATTGTAATGTAGAATGACTCATGCTGAATATCACACTCACGATTCAAGAAATCAGAATATTTGAACAATTATTAAAGCAACAAAACCAGATTACATTACCTAAAAGCACATCTTTAGCCTAAAATGAGTATGAAAAGGACAATAAATTTCTACTATTCTTATATATGGATAAAAAAAGACCCAAGAAAACTAGGTATATAAGAGTTTTATATTACTGATGAATTCATAAATACGTGTAAACAAGTCTGAACCTGGCTGAATTAGAGAATATAGGCCACAGTTCATTCAGTGTGGATGATAGTACCTTTATTCATTCTGACTTTGTAAGGGACAGGAAAAGGCAACTATTGTCAGTACTTAGGCAACACTTTGTCAAACATGAAATGTGCTCCCTGCCAGGCAGTGTCTTTTCAGTTTAACCTCAAAATGTCAAAATCTCTGTTTCCCAAGGTTCCTTATCACCCCTTTTCCCAGTGAAGCCTGCTCATAGAAGAAGAAAGGAAGAAAGAATTTTAGTCTGCAGCAGAATGTGTCTAAGAATAAATATTCTGACACTGATTTCAAAAGCTTAGTTATTGCCTTCCTTACACTGATTTTATAGTCCCATGCTATGTTCAGCAGTGATCTTTGGGCAATTAAGCATAAGAACACTGAAACCCAATATATATATAGTTGCCAGAAAGTAAGTTTATGAGTGGAACCCAGTATATTTCTTGCCCAAGAGCTGACAAACAAGAGTGTGAAAAAGGACCACATTAAAAGAATTTGCTTGTGTACAAGCTCTGGAATGAATGTAGCAGAAAGAGGTAATTTTAGAAAGGAGGTTTGGTTTGGTTTTTTTCTACTACAAACCTAAGGCCAGTAGGGACACAGTAAAATCTGACCAGGGTATCAGTAATTAGTTTTGTATGATGGAGCAAAACATTTTTGCTCTACACTAGAAAGCAAGCTGCAGCTGAAAAACACTGAAATCACTGTAGTTGCACAGTTTTATACTAGCTTTTCTTATACTGGCAATATTAGAGCTTTCAGTATGTACCTTTCCCAAGTCTACTCCTAAACTGATCTTTTTTGATAGGATTTTCTAAAAACTTTTAAAATGGGGGAAACATGATGTACATTTTTTCCAATGGGATTAACTATATTGGCTGATACACCATATAACATAACTATTAGTACTAATATATTACCACAAATGAAAATCTGTAAATATTTTCATTTACGTACAAACAACATATATGTAAATATACATATATTCCCACATGTATATGTACACATATGTATGAGTGTGTATATATATGCACTTATATATCTAGAAAAGCAATGACCCAGAAGCCTCAAGTCCTTAATCTGAAAAAGTTTGTAAAAGCAGACACATAATTGGCAGCCTAAATTATACATTATGCATGATAAGGAGTCAGTATTACGTGCATCTGTGACATGACAGATCACAGCTTCCTGGGTCTCTGAAAGAAGACCCCACAACTTTCTTATTTTGTGTGTTCACTGAGCTTAAGTCTACAGTATTTCTCAAAAATGTGTTAACATTAGAAACTAAAAGAACCCATTGACTTTTACAGAAGAAAGCTATTTAACAATAAAATATTTAATTTTCTTCTAGTTTCTCTAAATTAATAATATCATAAAATAGTTGTAAATTTCAACTAATCATAATACTGTGATGGAATGTAAACCCTGATGGAAAAACAGATATTACACATAAAATTTCCCATCAGAGAGACTTTGACTCTTGCATAAATGAGCAATTTTACGTCTCCTGGAAGGATGTAGCAAGACTGTTGGATCACTATTGCAGTCCAGCCCTTGCTGCATGTGTGTTCTGTGACCATGCCATGTGAGATATTTCTCCAGGCCCCCACGCTATTAGGTGTGGTTACACAGCACATAGGTACTGCTACAAACACTGTTACACAGCATTAATTTTTACAAATATGCCCATTATTCTAACCCCCACATTTTAATTTCAGTTTGCAAGTTGTCTCAAAAGTTTGATTTTGCTCCCACTGATTATTTCACTGGCTATGGATCTTGCTAATTACCTGAATCAATATTTGTATATTCCTTTTCCTGATCAGAGCTTCTAATTTATACACCATTTTTCAACTATTAACCCCACAAAAAGCAAGCATTTAGGTAATAAATAAAGCTGGTCATTATATTTGAAAGTGGAGGCTTATTCACTGTGGGAAATGTGGCAAGCATCCTGCACGGAGAATGGGTATATATGTGAGAGTTATTCTGAGGTTGGAGAGGACACCTCTCCTGGTACCATTCAGGACACCTGTAGATCCCAGCCTTTGATTTTGGAGGGGCAAGCACCTCCCAAGAACAAGGAAAGCAGTCACCAGCACTGTCAGGACTTACTTTCTAAACTATCATTTCACTTTTAGATATTATCCTTTAGGAGCTTCTTACACCTAGCTGGTTAATAATTTATACTTAAAAGACAAAATTCCTTATTTGATTACAGACCTTTTATAAACATGAGCTGATAGTAAAATATAGAAAATGAAACAGATTTTAGAAACATTTTAACCTGAACATTCACTTTAGTTTCCTGTGCATAAGCATAAGAGTATCTAATTTGCAGTAATTATTTGAAAGAAAACCAAAAAAATATACAAAGGAAAGCTTACAGATAACAAGGAAAATACCAGTTTTTAACTAAATATGTGTTCAAGCCTTTTTTTTTTTGCTTTCTCCATATTCATTGAACTCTGCTGGCAAGGTTTAGAAAACCTTGCCAAAATATAAACAAACAAACCCTATTCCTGTGCGTAATTCACAATATTTTGTATACATCTCTTAGATTTCTGTACACTGTGTAGAAGCATGTTGCTAAAGGGTCTTCTGCAGCTCTTTTTAAACGGAGAACATTTCAAAACTCACTGAAGTATTTCCTGACTGTTGCGTTCCAAATTTGTTGATTTTGGAATATGTTATATATGCTTACACTTCATTTAGATAGCTGTGAAAACCATAATCAAATAATAAACTATTATTATGCAGTTATTAAAATTACTTAATATTAAGTACATGTATTTTAACATGGCTGAGTGCATGTGATTTTGGCATATTATGCCCGAGGCTCTTTAAGTGCTTTTCAGATATTAATGCTTTCTCAAAACAATGCAACAGATAGAAAGTTACTTTCCTTACTTCGTCACGGAGCAAATACTTTAAAAAAACATGCCTTTTATTGGATGACAAAACCATTGTATAACTTTGTGATGAAAGATTTCTTCATAAGAAAAGCAGGTTTTATTTAAATTATTATTTTTTTAAAAAAATATTTTTCATCTTTTTTTTTTCCCTTCACCTGGAAGGATAGAATTCTGGCCAAATAAACTGCTACGATATAGGTCTGCCTGTACAAAGAGCAGATAGGTATAGCTTTATGCTTCTGTTTCATTCAGTCTCCTGCCTTGTGTCTCTTTTAAAGACATTTCACTGTGTGTGAGTAAAAATACCCTTTCTTTTTTTTTAAGCAGAAACAGGAACCCGCCCCCCCACATCACACAAGGCTTTCAAGAATGAGACAATTATGATGAAGCATGATTGTTCTTCATTGCTGTCTTTTCTACAAGGTTATAAACAGCTTTCCTCCCCAGTTGATGAAGCCTTAAAACATTTTATGAAAAAGAATTATCATGTTATATCTTCCAGCTTTTAACTGTAAGTGCAGGGAAAAAAAATGCTTGTCTCTGAGCTCTAACAAATAATGCTAATCGACATTACCATAATGTCTAAGAATTCCAGCCATGTAGCAGAGCATTATCATGGCAGACACTCTGTAACACTCATAAAATGGTCTTAAACTTGATGATCTTAAATCTACAATCTACATTTAAGATGAGAGGCAACAGATTGATACAGGCAGATGGAAAAATGCAAGGCAAAATGAGGTGATGGCATTAAAAACAGCAGTTTTCACATTGAAGTAATCTACTTTCAAAATTTCATCATATCATCACAGTAAAGAAGAGTTTTAAGGAAGAATTTGAAGGACAATGATAATATAGTCTGTGGAAGCTCTTCTTAGCACCAGGGACACCACTTAAGAAAGCAGAAAATAGTTTCTTGGTAATTTGCACCAGCTAAGCAAAGCATTCAGCTGAGGGAAGAGGAAAAGGAGTGAAGTCAGGTCAAATGTGGAATAGCCTACAAATCTAGATGGGGATAGCTAGGCATAGATGAAAACTGAGAATTAGACTTGCAATGAAATCAAAAGGAAAGAAGTAATAATGAGGATTTAAAGGGTGACACAAAAGGATCAGCTTGCAAACGAGGAGATACAGAATCCTGTGCCCACCAAATCCCATCTTACTCCAGAGTCTTGAAATGACAGATCCATCTCATATCAATCTCACCATTGCCCATAGTCGTTTTAAAATATTTCCAGAGAAATGCAGACTTGCTTTGCCCATGGTATTCACCAGCCAGATGAAAACCGATTCCTAATAGTTTACTCACTGTGCCAAGGGCAGCTGCATTTCTGGCTAAGCTGATATTCAAGTAGGTAATGTTGGCATCAGTTTAGAGGGTGGAGTAGATGGCATTATGCTTCTTGTGAGAAGACCTTATGGATATGTCAAAAGTCCTAACTATCTAACACCCAGACTATATTGTTTGTGTTTCACATGTAATTTGCTACACAACATAGTTTAATAGTACCTACGACCAATATCCAAACAAAAGTATATCTTTTATCTTTTTTTCGTCCAAAGGCATGCAGTAACATTGTAACTGTCACCACCTGGCATAAAGTTGTAGGGTTTGACCTGAACTATAGATAGGACGATGGATCACTGCAAGTCAATCATTATCACTTCCCATTAGTAGGTGGCAAGGTGCTTCCTTGACTCCCTATGGGCTTACACGTTTGATCTGAACATAGGAGAGGAGCCATCTGCCAAAAGGCAACTAGAGATTTCCTTAGAAAATACTGCACGCCCTACTTGATGGTTGCAAAAGCTTTTACTTTTCCTTTTCACAGCACTAATAAATACACTTTGTACCTGTTTCTCTCTTTCACTTTTTTTTCCACTTATTTCATCAACTTGCTTAGTTTGACAATCTGGAAAACAATATTTTGAGTTCTCAAAGGTCACTAAGGAACGCATGAACATTTGGGCAATCTGAGAGCATTATCCAGTAAGGGACTGTCCTGGTTTCTAGCTTGGATAGAGTTGATTTTCTTCCTACTAGCTTTTATAGTACTGTTGTTTGGATTTAGGATGAAAATAATGTTGATAACACACTGATGTTTTAGTGTAAACACTCCTCAGAAACAACTAAGTCAAGGACTTTTCATCTTCTCATACTGAACTTGCCAATGAGGATGGTGGGGTTGCACAAGAAGCTGAGAGAAGGAAACAGCCAGGACATCTAACCCAAATGGGCCAAAGGGATATTCCATACCGTATGATGACATGCCTAGTATATAAACTAGGGTAAAAGCTGGGCAGGGGAGCTCTGCTCAGGGACAGGCTGGGCATCAGCAATTATCTTTTTAAATTTGCATCACTTGTCTTTCTTGAGGTTTATTACTGTCTTTTTTTGTTGTTTTCTTTTTAATTACAGTTAATTATTGTTATTATTACTGCTATTACATTTTATTATATTTCAACTATTAAACTGTTCTTATCTCAACCCATAAGTTTTCTCACTTTTACTCTTCAGCTTCTCTCTCTTACCCAGCTGGAAAGGAGTAAGCAAGTGGCTGTGTGGTACTTAGCTTATGGTTGGTGTTACACAACAGAGACCAACCACATGTGGGAAGCAGCAGAAGATGCTTTGACTCCTAAACATTTTGCTAGTAGTGAAAGGAAGCCAATAGCCAGTGAAGAGCTGACTACATGAACCTGTAGAAGCTTATGGAGAGAGGGGGAGACGAATATGTGCTAAGTTGTAAATGAAGCAATCACATTAACCCATAAAGATAACCCACAAGTAATTAGCCTCCTTAGAATGTTTAATCAGTTCTGTTCTTCTAAGAAAATAATTCCACAGAGCAACACATCTTTCAGATTTAAATATGTCTATGAACACAGAAACACACGACCAAAGTCTTTATATAAGGCTGTAGAGCTTTCACAGTATTTGTCTGCAGATTATTTGGTTTATCAGTATATGTGAAAAAGATACCCTGTCAGCAGCAGTGTCTATGTATGTATATTTTCAAATATTGTAATTACAATTAAATTATATACACAAAGTACATATTTGGTAGAAATAGAGAGAATTGAGTACAGAAAAAATGTGCAGACAAGTTTAAAAAAGTATAATTTATGATTATCACTGGACACTGAGATCCTTATTCACATTGGCATTTACATTTATCACTTGAACTAAATGAATTCTAATACAAGGCAAGGAAAAGATACATATATATATAGTTAATCATTCATAATCCTGCTAATATTTAAAAGACCTCACCCACCCAAATGTTTGACTGACTTCCAGTTTTGTTTGCTTTTACTGGGAATTCAATTAAATGTTAGAGAAAACAAAAGCATAACCCATTAACTCACACTATGGTACCCTGATTAATTCAGAGAACATAAAATTCTGTCTTTTGAATCCAGTTCCACTTGCAACTTAAAAAGATGGGATTATTATTATACTCCAGAGGGTCATGGATGTTAATGAATGATTTTTTGTTCTTTCTTTATTAAAACTTTTAGTCAGAAAAGTTTTATAGGATTTAAGACCTTACAATTTTAGTTATGGTAATTTCGATTCTGAAAGAAAAAAGAAATGCATTGTTACTGTGTTTGTTCTTTGAATAATAAACCTGGAATCCCTGAATTCTTCAAAATTACAAATTTGAGTAGAGTCCAAAGGAGTCTATTACTGCCTTGCTGTACAACTGAAGGTCCTGTAAACATGAAGTTAAATTGTTCATGTATCAGGGTGAAAACCTGATACCGAGAGTTTGTCATCCACTCCCACAGGCTCCTAGTAAGAAAAATGGCTCTATTTAAGCTTATCTCCCATCAGCATTATGATGTATTTCTACACACTGGACTTCTTCCATCTCCTTCTCTAGCATTTCAAAATTGACATCAACCCTTCTTGATAAAAGATGCTTTACTGGATTCTTACATGTGCCTCATTTTCCACCTTTTTCCACCCTGTACTCCTTATCTCCCTTTCACAGTATGAGCATGGTGTGAGATCTTCTAAGAGAAGTGAATTTTATCTTGAGTTAGCCCCTTCTAGTATAAAAGCTAAGCCTTACAGCAAGGTTAATGTGCCATGGGCAGCTACACTCCACTGTGAGGATGTGCTAATCTTTCACACTGACTGCAACATTGCTTCATTCACATGCATACTTCCAGGGTCTGATATCCAAGGCCAAATTTCAGTCCACGGCTTCCTAGTACAAACTTTACTTTCTAGGTAATCTTTACTTCACAAGGCCAGTTGAAGAAGAAGGCATGGTGTCTGCACAGCCTTGCTTGTGAATCTAGCCCTTACCTACAAGTCCTGTGCAGAGTGACAAATTCCCTCTGATAGGTTACATTCCTTCATGCCACAGGTCAACATGTGGTTTATACAGGGTGGACAGGTAATGAACAAGTAACATGGGAAGGAGTAGGGCTTTAGGTTGTTAACATGATGTAGATAAATAGCTCTGCAATTGATGAGCCTAATCTCCCAGGTTACCTACATTACCTGGTAAAGGTTATACCTACATAACCTGGAAAGCATAAAAAGGTGCTTTCAGGGGGTGATGAAGAGTAAGAACCTACTCAAAATGCTCTTTGCTGCCTTTTGAAAGTTTTTGGCTCTCAAGGGAGATGAGGCATCTCAAGAGCTGCACAGATGAGGGAAGAACAGATATCCCAAATCCTTCTGAACTTTGAGGAAACAGCCCACAACATATCCATGAGTGAGCGATGGATGAAAAGGTCATATGCAAAGTCCTGGGTAAAAGAGTTTTGGGCTTTCCTTATAATAATGCAGTTCATTACTCATGGATAATAAACCATACTCTGTTATCTTCCCTAAGGAACAGACACAAATGTGTGACATTAATCTGTACATTACGAAAAGAGGATAGATAGGCAGCCAAGGCTTATAGACTGTCTCGTCTGCTGTGCTGATGTTTCTGGATTTTTTCTGAGCTGGGAAGGATGAGATAATCCCCCTTGCAGTGTCAGCACATCCCATAAAACTCATAGAAAGCTTATGTTCTTGAACATTAGGCATGAAAAATCATTTAAATGCTAAACAACAGAGTTTGACCTCAAAGTTTAAAAATCACTTTGAAGTACAGTGTTTATCAGATGTCAAAATTTTGTGTGTTCTCAGTGGTAAAACTATGTTGTTCTCTAACTGATGTAAGAATAAATACTTCTATTGATGACTGAAATTTATAAAGCAAAAATACCATGGAAGAAATTTTCAGGACCTAATTAACAGATAAAAAGAAATCTGAAACCTCTTTGGTTATGTTATCACAGTAACAAGCAGGGGGTTTTCTTTTGTCATTCTGTGCTGTGTTGCAGGGCAATGCATCCTCTAGCCTAGAGCTGAGAAGAGAACAAGAAAGCAAGAAACTTTTGTTGTAGACTCTAGCTGTCTGTATGTCTCTTCTAGTTTCATTGTTGGTTTCCAGAGTACAAGGCATTCTTATTCTTCCTCCCTGAGAGGTAACAATGTCATTTCTTGATAGTATATCAAATATGCTCCCATAAAAACCTATTTTCGTTTTGCTGGCCTTCTTGCCAGACCTGAAGGCTGCAGGTTTCTCAACTCTTTCCAAGCCCCCGGCAGGAAATGGAGAAAAGGTGGTCGAAACATTTCTACTGCCCTTTTGTTCTGTAAAGGGGGGAAAAAACGCTATAGCATTCAGAAATGTTCAGGTAGACTTATTCACTGATCTCATGTTCTCTGAAATGCAACAGCACCACAGTACAAAGATTCAAGCAGACATTAATCTTTTTTCATTACTACCCAAATCTGTTAAGTCTGGGTCAAAATAAATTCCAGAGTGATTTGAACATGCACTTTCATTTATATCTTCCAGTTCTGTAACTTCTGCAATAATGTATTCCCATAAGGCTGGAATCTATGCACTGAAATCAACAGCAGTATGTGAAGGAGAGTGACCTTGCAACTGTCTTTCTCATTTAAGCTTTTTCCAGTTAAGGAGATGATCATCCACTGAGTGACTGCCATGGCCTGTGGTGCTAATACTGAGGTGGAACACATAAAGGCTGCTGGGATGTTTGTTTGGGTACATGGTCAAAGGCTTGCTTTTACCAGTGGAGGTGCAGTCACTAATTGCATGGAGACCATAGTTACAGTGTGAACACATGCACAAAATACTTGTGTGATTCAAAGGATGGGCTGTCTCCTACTGATTGCTCTGAATGACTTAAATGCAGTCAATAGGTCACAGACTGCTTAGATTTTTGCATTTCTTTCTACACTAGAATAACTATTTTTGTACAAGATCCATATATAAATGTACTGTATTAGTATTGAAATAATTGTATAACAGTTTTCCCAAAAGGGGAAACCTAAGTTTTGTAAATCCTGTTCCTATTAGCCAATAGGTAGTACTTTGGCCTCAAAAAAAAAAAAAGCAAAAACTACTATCTATGAAGGCAATTGGCCACAAAAGCGGTTACACAGAAAATGGTTATATTTTTTTTCTACGTCTAAAACTAGGACAAGTGAAACTTTTCTTTAATCTATTAATGACAGTCAGATAATCTAACTGTCCTTGTCTCATGGTTGCATATCTAAGTAAATAACAAATCAAGGAAATATGATCTTTCAAGGAATGTAAAGAAACTATTTTCAAATACTTGGCAAAAAGAATTAGGTATTGCTGAGTTAGTTTTCAAATCTACAGTCTTAAGCAGGGAAAGATTCATTAATATTGCATTCTAACTTCATAGATTTTAAATTAATTTTTCAATTATCTTCATACATTTAGAGCATGGGAAGAGCTTACAAAAAGAGATGACCCCTCAGGAAAATAAACCTTACATAATTAGAGAATGTATCTGAGAGCAACATTTAATTTTTTTCAATTCATGCTTGTGATATGTGTTATTACATCTGCTTAGGCAGCAATTAAACTCTAATTAATCTATCATGGCAATTATACAGACAAATTAGAAAGTTCAACCTGTTTGGCCAGTGATGGCTTTCTGTCAACTTTATTTATGAGTCTGTTTTTTAAAGGGTTTGTTGTTGTTTATTTAATCTGTTGTTCTATTCTTTCCCTTGAAAAACTGGGAATAACTCCTACAACACTCCTCTTTTCTTCTCTCTGACTAGTAGTTACATTGGTGTTTCTAGCAACACATATGGCCTGTATACAGGTAGTATCCTTCTCTGCTGTTGTAAAAGACTCTTCAGCACACAGAACAAAAGAAACAAGCAGTTACCCAGAAGAATTTGCACTGTCTTGTTATCCACTGAGACGGTGTTTTTAATTTCCATGACATCTCTGATTTGAAGTAAAACCTGTTGTTATAGCCTCATCCATTCATTATTTTTTTTCCCCAGGTTTAAAATCAAATGGATTTTGGAAAGGAAACAGTATTTGATATCAGGGTTTTTTTGTTGTTGTTATTTAAAGAAAAAATATTTCATTTTTATAGAATATAATGAAATGCCAAATAACTCTTGTATCAAATGATGATATATAGGCACAATGTATTGGGTATCTATTTGATCAATCCTCAAATCCCTGTCTGGTCCTACAGTGAATTCCAAAAAACATACAATGAAGAAAGTGGAGCATAGTTTTCGGTAATGTAAAGTTGATGTTTCAGTAGCTCTTTTAAAAATGCCAGGGGTTTTTCTTCTAGTCACCACTTCGTTTCTTTCTTACTTACTCAGAATTATCTAAAATGGGGAAAGCTCATCATAGCCACTGCTGGCAGGTAGATGGAGGTGTTCCTGCATGAGCTTGGTCCTGACCCTCAGCCCATTTGGCCTTTAACAGCATCAGAGTGGTGTCACTTGGCATCTTTTATTCCCTGCTCCCTCCATAATTGCATAGGCCAGTAATCACACAGTGACCAAACTCTATGAACCAGTGAAGATGCAGTCTGCGTAAGCGCCTCTTACACCGCAAGGTAAGGCTAAGCGCCGTGCCTCTCCATTGTGCTCACTGAGGAGACTTGGTTTTGCCTCCTGGCCATGAAAAATACATGGCTTTTAGACAGATTTCCCAAGAGTGAAATCTTAAAAGCAGCTTTTCCAGAGCTGAAAATCAGGACTCTGCAAAAAAAGCCAATGTATACACTAAAAATGTTAGATGTTCTTTTTGGGAATTCAGTGAGCTCCTTGTAAATCACAGAGCTCCAGCTTCCTGGCAGGGCTGTTCAGTGCCTCATCCAAGAGCCTCCCAACCTGGGCCTTAGTACAGGCTGGCCACTACAGGGTGGAGCCTGGTGCGTGCAATGACCACAAAAGCAGCAGCAGCCACTCAGTCATTTTAAGTCCTTTTCTGCTTGTTTAGGGACAGTCATGTGGTCACTAGGGTATAAGTACATGTCTATAGTTAAGGTGTGCTCAGGATAGTGATAGGATATTACCATAGAGATGGTGTGACTTTCCTAACCTCCCAAACACCCACAACAACCAATCCTATACCAACATTATTTCTTAGTGCACTTCTTGCAGAAAGGACTAAAGTAGTTCAGGGAATGAAGGTGTACTGTTGCTAGGGCCATGTCTGTATCATCCCTAATGTCCTTAAAAGTCAAAGATGTCCCAGGGGTAAATTTCTGCCTTAGCTTATGACAGCACTGGCAGTCCCTCTTTGCCTGCCCTATGTTCAAGTTACTGCACTCTACTCAAACCATGCTCAGGACCCAGAATCTCCCTGTTTGTGTAGCATCTCCGGGATTTTGCTGAGGAGCAGCAGTATTGCAGCAAAGGGGAAACTGCAAATATAGCTTCTGCAAACCTCACTCTGTATAGGTTGGCAGTGAGAGGGTTATTGCTCTAGATCTAGGGAAACAAAAGAGGCACAGGACAAGGCTAGCTTGTGCGGTAGAGCTTGAGACACAAGCTAAGTGGGACACAAACTTGCTTTAGCAATGAGCAAGTCTGGTGTCTTTCAGCTAATGCAAATTTAAAATCAGCATTCTACCACCTTGTTGATAGATTGCTTGTCACTAGTTTAGCAGATCTTTGACACAAATCGTAAAACAAATAATAAAAGAACAGCTTCAGAAAAGCCATAAAGCCAGAGGAAGTAATAGGAGAGGAAATAGGAAAAGAAAAATCTCTCCTGTAGGGTGACAAAAGACAGTATGAACAATATGGTGGAAACATCTACCCCCTCACTTTACCGTGCAGGTTGTATAAATAAGAACATGTGGCTACAGCATACTATTCAAAAAAGTCAGCAACTATTCTTCTGACACAAACACTCCAAGTTGGAAATGGGGGAAGGCAGAAATATTAAACAGTTTTGATGACAAAAATGACTAGGACACAATTGGCAATTCTATTAATTTACAATATGAAACTCCTGAAAACTTTGAATGCATATCTCCTCTGTAAAAATAGAAAGACATTATTATAGTGTTAACTGCTGAATTATGATTTGTTAATCCCTTTAGAGTGTCAGACAGTTGCTATAGCTGTTACTCATGAATGGCCACTTTGGACTATGGCTACTCTGACAGATGACACTGCAGACAGATCCTCTGGTCCCCAACAGGGCAGGTGCATGTCATGGAGCAGATGCAAACTATTGGCTAGTATCAGAGAAACACTGACATCAGGTTCAATGAGAATATCAGCAGATATGCTAGCATGGATAGAACTGCAGCAGTTTGACAAAATACTTCCATTACTCCAACATGCACATATGTAGGTATTTGCATGCTGCATGTTGTGACTTAAACTAAGGAGAGACTTTACATTAAAGAGGGTTTGCCATGCTTACTCATGTGGACGGCAATCTGGACTAAGCAACAGAAGCAATGAGATTAAGGTAGATTTACAAGGAACTTTTCCCCCATGTTTTCCAGTTAGTTTATTATACTCCATCTGGAATTAGGTATAGATCTCAAGAAAATATTTCCATTACAAAACTGAAAAATATCTATGGAGGTTAAGAAAATCCTTGTGCACAAAACACGTGAAACTGATCCTTCAAAGCAAACTGCTATATTTAGGTTCTGTAGAGAAAATTTTGCTAAAAGTTGGAATACTTTAAGGTTTTATTTAACTTTAAAAACAAGAATCTAATACAGAAGAACTATCTTTAACACACTACTAGGTCAAAAAGTAATTTATATCCCCGTAATTCTGGACATAGGAATTAGAAAATGTCTAAAATTTAATGCTAGAAGGGAAGGAATTTGGTTAATGCATCTGGGGAGCATTGTTTCAAATGCTGAAGACAAAAGTGACTGTTGGTTGGATATTATGATCTCAAAGGTCTTTTCCAACCTATAAGATTCTATGAATCTGTGATTCTACGAATAGCAATTTATTTTTCCATGGTGAGGCAGCATGCCCACAGCTTCTTTAATGTCTTTCCATGCTGCATGTGCAAGACAGCATCATATCCCGAGTTTTCCCAGCACCAGCATGACCAGCTTTCTATCTCCTGTTGACACATATTTTTACTCTGTCTAAAGAACACATCCTTCACATACTGTGAATCAACAGAGAATGAGAATGATGTTGCCCCCTCCCACCTTTTTTTTTTTTTGGTCCTTAGATCATGTTTTAAGAATTCATTCCTCATCCTCTGAAAACCATTAAAGATCACAGAAAATATATAACATGGACAAACTATCTGATAGTTATTCTACCTACACACATGCACAGGAACCCATGAAAGCCATGTGTTAAGAAATAAAAGAATTTATTAATATTTAATTAAAGCTTATTTTCCAATTGCATTTTTAAAAGAACATCTACTGTCTGAAGACAGCCTCCAATAAGTAGCCAGGCTGAAATAACTAAGGCTTCCCATTGTGCTTCCACACTGTACTTCTCTGATGTTAGCCCTTTATCCCTGTAAAGGTGCTTTCCTGGCATCACAGTGATTGATGGAAAAGAGGCAAGTTTTAAAATATTTAGCTTTCATGTCTTACATTGTCTTAACAGTGATCTGTAAGAACCACATAGACTACAAAACCCTTTGAAACGTTGCATTTTAAAAATAATTTCCTAAACATTTTTAGCAATTAAAAGTAGAAAAAAAAACCCAGTAGTTTTATATACTATGGAAATGTCAGTAAAGGCTAGGAAATTATTATTTATTAATTTATATTTAAATCAGGATGATAGAGTGCTACCAGTAAACATAATATGCTCAAAACTATCTCCTGTAGCTTTTAATGGACAGAAATTTCACAGCTATCAAACCCTGCATGCATAAGAGGAAATTACTAACTAACCATGATTTTCTAATAATTTCTTCTTTCATTCTCTTCTAAAATAAGTATTCTTATTTAAAAAGTATGATTTTATAGTGCTTGCCCATTAGCACCCTATTCTATCTAGCCACTTAGACACAAGCATCAGTGTTTCTCTTTCTGACACGTCTCTGCCATTGTCTCATAGGTGTATCACCACAACCGAACCAAGTGCTACAGGGCACGTTTTCATCAGTATTTATCAGAATAGATTATTACAGGGAGACTGAAGAAACTCCTCCCAGCTGATTACACCACTAACCCTAGAGACAGCTCTTTGCAAGGAATTGATTAGCCATTAGTACCTCTTCAATGGCTCTTTCTGCTCTGTACTCTATTCCTGACAAGGGGATAGCCCTGAACGTGTACAGTGAAAGTGGAAGGGTGGCAGGGAAGGGAAAGTCGTTTGCCTGTGCTCAGCCACCAGGCTCACTGTGGAAGCGTCCACTCTGGCCCATCTTGATAGGTAACAGCAATTGATCTTCTCTAACTGACCTAAGCCTTTGCCTTTCCATGAGGACTGCTGATGGCTTAATGTTACCTGCCATGTAAAAGCCTTCAGTTGTTGCCTGTTGAGTTACTGAGTTGGATTCATACAAGTGACTTTCAGGAAAAAAAAAAAAAGTTATATATTTTTCAGCTGTTCCAGTCAACTGAACCAAAACTTTAATGAAGAATTAGCTCCTAGAAATTCCAGGCTCAGCTTATCAAAGCTTTACTTAAGTGGGGATTAACAGGACAAATTACCTGACAAAATTCCTTGTCATTTAAGAACTGGTTTTATGTGTCAGTGGGTAAATGCATGTATGGAAAGGGGGGTGTTGAGCTGGATACCATGATGTCAGGAACACACTCTCTACCTGATAATAAATTCAAAGTTACTTCTGTCCCTTAAAGACATTCCTGGCCAGCATGGATTTGATGATTGTAAAGATTTTGCTACCAAACATAAGAGAAAGTGTGAATAAAACATATTCCAGAACAGACTATCACAGATCAATATGATACCAAATGCAATTTCCCACATTCAACGTAGTCCAGAGACAAATGGTCACTAGAAGGCAAGCATGCCTTTGTTAAAGCTGGTGCACAGTTCTCCTGGACAGGTTCTACATCATCCTCCATAGCTGATTTTAGTCATGAGCACTCATTCTCACAAATCTTACATGACAGTAATAAGCTTAAAACTGAAAATAAGTAGTTAAGATAAAAGGATATGGAAATGATGGAGCTTCAAAGGCCAAACGAAGAGTGCCCTATCAATCATTCTCAAATGACAATGCACTTGCTGTCCATCTTTTCCATGTTGTTTTCTCTTTCCACACCCCACCCCACCCCCCCCATCCAGGAATTAGAAGAATCATTCTTTTTAATTCATGCATCATGTTTTCTGATACTTACACTTTCTGAAATCTGCTTTTATCTACAAAATAAAGATTATTCAACAGAAACACAAATGGATAATCGTAACCCAGCATGGTCTAATATAATTAGAAAATTAATATATTTCTTGCAATAGTATTTGTTTACATTTCTTTCAGTTTTTATTTAACAAACAGAAGGCATCAGTATTGGCCCTACAGGCTGACATTAACCCAATTAGAACATCATTAAGGAACCTCTTACTTGATATCCATTGTAATCCTGGCAGCATGAACAAGACAGATCCTTTCTGCTGCGCTCTTACACCCTTCCATTACAATCATAATGCAGTCACCCAGCACACATCCTCCTTCCCTTCTGCATTTTGCTGTTCCTTATAACAGACTACCCCAATGAGGGAGTCTGTAGATTGCCCTTTCCTCTGTCACATGATGGGATTGCCCTAATGATATTCTCCTTAACAGCTGTGACTACACTGATTCCCATGATTCCCTCCTCTTGTTCTGCTGTTTCCCAGTCTTTGCTTGTTTTTCTTCAACCACTGTGAGGATCTATTTCCTTGTTAGCAGAAGCTTTGTGTGCTTCCTGTATTCTCACAGCCTGATGCCTGAACTTCTGGTTTTGAATAGCCTTGATTTTTCATTCTGCTGGAGGCTCTCTGTTTATACCCATTATACCTCATCTCCCAATCTACTACTTATTTCTTACACTAATTACCATACACATATTTTCTGCTTTCTCAGAGCCAGATGTTTGGTTAGAAGTTCTTGAACACCTTTAAAGTTATTTCTAAAGTTTAGGCTCTTTGTTGAAATTGTAAATATCATACCTGTCATTAGAAGTCAAGGTCTGATAACAGAGATAAGGAATACAAGAAGTATTCAGGGAAAAAATCTGTCATGAATATGCAATACAGCAAAAGATTCTAGGAGCATGTAAAAAGCTCTTGCATGTTTCATTAAGCATTTCTACACAATGGTTCTCTCCATAACTACATAAACTGCTAATGAGGAAGTTTTTGTGTGGTTTCTCACAAGCTCATGCATGCATAGCTTAATGAAGTCACACAAACTATATTGCTGATACAAAATGGTCTAACAAAAGGCAAGCAGGTGCGCTGAATTTAATGGTATGCATTTTAGCATTTCTCATCAGTTTTGTCCATTCCAGACATAAGATAGTGCAAGAGATTGGTGCATGTTCTCTGTATTGCTGAAACACAAATAAGTTTCTGACTGCAAATAATGATCACCTGGGATCAGTGCAGAGAAGAGTACTAATAAATGCTACCTTAAAATCCATAATCACTATACATAGTCTTTTCTGTACACATGCATACAAAAGATTTTCCTAAATTTTATTTCCCATGAAAAATGGTAGTGTAGATAGACAGTGTATGCACCCAAACAAACATTCTGATTCCTTGCAAAACTGCTGAAATAACAAATGAAAGCTATGCTAAGCAGCATATTTTTGTATCTTAGTGCAAGGACTCCTTCTGAGATTACACTATGACCAGAAAGAGTTTTCAGTGAAATGAATACTACAAAGGCTCACTGGTGGCTTCTATCTTCATAGAGTCCTGTGGGGTGCCTGGCAGCTGCAAAATGTTTTCTAATAAGAAGGTTATTGAATAGATGGTGTAGAATTTTTTCATTTATCTAGTATCATTTTCAGATATATTTGTGCTGAATTGAATAAGTTTTGCCCTTCTTCTTTGCCTTTCTTGCTGTTCGTGTCTGGGAAGACAGTGGTGAAGTAATAAGGAGAAGACACAGAGTCCTTTAAGGGGTTGAGACCTTCATAGTTTTTATGGAGCGGTCAGCATGCTGTAGAAGAAGAGACTGAGAGGCAATGACTGTAATCTAAATCTCTTTCCAGGAAAGAGCAAACCAATTATTCCTACTGTGATAACAGCTACCGTGACTAATTGGGCATTGCTATAGACAGTCCATACATAGTAGAATAGAAGCCTTCCCTCCAAAAGCTCACATTTTTCATTCGTGACAAAACTAACAAATGAAAAACCATGTGGAGACTGTGGACCAAGCAAGTTTTAATAATTTCAGTCACAGTTTGCTCTGCCTGGCCAACACTGGTAAATGTGTTTCAGCAATATGTAGTCTGAAAGACTATGATACCTGCATTAGCACTTTTTTTTTTTTCCCTGCATGAAATATATAGGTATCTGAGTGAGTGTTAGAGAATTTTTGAACTCACTCTGGTAAGTTCATGTAAGGATATGGGAAGATGAAGAGGCTTCTGAGATAATGACTTCCTCTTGTTCAATGACTTATCTGTCACTCTTATGGAGGATCCTGGGGAAGGAGAAAGTCTTTTCTGCTCTCAGGGTATTTGGGGGAAACTTCAGCAAAAAAAAGCCCATTTCATTACAGGAACTGCCACTTACAAAGCTTTTGCTGTTCCAAAAAATGCTTTCACGCAAATCTCTTGCTTTACTGCTATAAGAAGTGTCTGTCCCACCTCTGCTAGCAGTACAGCCAAAGACTAATTGGAAACGGAAAACTTGTCTTTTAAATATCTTTTAGATAGACAAGTGGAGAGCAGTCCATCACTGACAAGTATTCTAGCACTGCATAAGGAACAGTGTTTGAATCCAGATAATCCTTTGCAGATACACTAGAATAACTCTCAGAAAATAATATATAGGAAGAGAAGGCAGAGCCCCAAGTAGAAAATCATCATTATTCATCACAAGTGAAAAACATTCATGATAAGGGTGGGTAAGCACTGTCTAAATAGAAGGCGGCAACTCTTTGCAAAGAGAAATGTAAGATACAGAACTGGAACTGACAGAAAATTTGGTGGCTTTGGCCTTTATGTGAATGTCATTGGTATCGCATGTGAAAGTCTCCATCTCCAGCACACAGGGAAGATTACTAAAGAGAAAAATGTGCAACCCTCTACAGAGTAAAGACTGGCAAGGAGAGAAGGCATATTTTACATGTAGATAGAATAAAATGTTGAGAGTGTTTTTAAAGTCTTGTAAAAGAAACAATTATACTGTTTTTCAATATAGAATTGATTCAATTGTCCTCATCTTACTGGATCATTTACATCCATAGAAAGATGCAAAATCTTGAATCTCTATTTATCTTATGTAATTGGAAAGGCTTTAAATTGCAAAGGCTTCTGAAGTTGTTTGGGTAAAGAGAATCAGAAAAAGCTTAGGACTGGGGAAACTATTAGAATTCCTTTTAATGTAATACTTCTGAAATTAGTTTTATCATATGCCATACTTCCACCTCACTATGTTTTTTTAAACTTACTTCTTACTACTCCAAGCCGTATGTTTTTAAAAAGTGAAGTTTTATGAGAAACATATAGAATTTAAACATCCTTAATAATATTATCTACTTTTCAAAATTAATGTAAGATTATGTCAGAGACACCTCTTCTTACCATTAGCCAGCATTGGAAAATCAAAACTAATGTGAATGAAACACAAATTACTTCCTTTAGCTACACAATAGAGATTGTCCATCAAGCCAACTACTTTTTTATTTCTGTTAACGTCTGAAGTTTTAAACAGGTAACAGAGACCTTTACAAGTCTTGGCCTTTACTAATGATTAACTAATTCATTTTCTTTCTTTTTTTTTTTTCCTTCTCTCATCTCTGCTTAGTGCAAAATACATATTCTTTGGATCAATGTTTTAAGTAGGCAGAACTGAGTAGGACAGGTGCACAAGGAAGAATGAAACCTTTAAAAATATATATATATACTATTGTCTTTCCCAAATTTAATTTCCCATATTAAACTCCAGATTTAACAATAATGTATTTATCTTTTTTCCCTTATTTACTGTAAATCAGTCAATAGATAAAATTCAACTCTTCTTTGCCTCTTAAAACACCTTTATGGCTTACTACCATAAGGACACTGATGCAGATTATGACTTTTCACCTGTGTGTTAGATAACATAATTTTTATGGATTTACTGTTATTGCACACAACTTTTAAAATCTAGAATTACTGTAATCTGCTCCTACTTGTGCCTGTAATCTACAGCGGTACCATGTGGGTGCCAGAATCCAACATTTTCCCTTTAAAAAGTTACATTTTTAGGTAGACGGCTAGATTTAAAAAGATTGAGTCTGTCTATATCCTTAACAAAAAGAATAAAAGTTATTCTTTTTTACATATAGAGTTTACTAGGGAATGAAACTGATGATACTCATATATCATGTTGGCTTGTCATTACTTAGAATGTATAGTTTTACATTTCCTCTAGTTTGAACTGCAAAATCATAACAAAAATTCTTCTGCTAAGATTCGGTTACTTTTGACCACTGATGTAGCTGAGTATATTTCAGTGCTGCAAAATATGAGTTATAGAAGCAGCTGGTAATAATTTTTAGATTATTGTACTTTGTTGGTTGATTTTCTAATTGATTTGAAATCAAACTCAAAAGTTTAGTTCAATTACAGTATCATGTTACATCTTAATTAAAATAAGTAAATTTATGTACACATATTTACCTGTATGGGCCTACAAGGAAGCTGGGGAGGGGAGGGGGGAGG